>NW_023270233.1:3568142-3584738 GCF_011800145.1 Mirounga leonina
GAAAGAAAGAAAGAAAGAAAGAAAGAAAGAAAGAAAGAAAGAAAGAATTTCCTCTATAATAATACTCAGAAAGCATCCAATAAAAACTTCTATCCAAATAGTAGTCTGTGATGACAACTGAACTGCATTTAGATGATGGCCCAACACACCTGTGAGCCTAATATATATTTAAATGTCAAAAATAGTCAGATAGGTTTATCCTAAGAATACATAAATTTAGATGTGTTCACTCATCTGAGTTCATTTTTTTCATCATCTGAGTTCTTTAAAAGATGCTTAGCCATCATTCATTATTCAAGGATGAGTGTCTAGTTTATAAATTATCCATTATAAAGTTCCCTCTTTCTGCCTTTGCCCCCTCTTTTTTCTTTAAGAATTTCAAAAAAAAAAAGAATTTCACAATTTTTAAAAAAGGACAGAATTCAAACCTGTTAATTTTGTTACCAATTAACAGTGTGGCTAGAGACTTTGGGAAAAGAGAAACTTCTCCCAAACTAACATGAGGCTTGAGAGGCATTTTGATTTGATTTGCTTTCACTCAGCCCTCTAATCCTTGTTATCATGAATCATCAAGACTTGTCTTTGTTAATTGTAATTCCAATGACAGCAGCGGGAGACAACAGTGGTTCTGTGGCTCAGCAATCTGATTGCTTCATTTTATTTATTTATTTTTAGATTTTTATTTATTTATTTGAGAGAGAGAGCACACGCACAAGAGAACAGGAGAGGTGGAGAAGGGCAGAGGGAGAGGGAGAAGCAGACCCCCCACAAAGCAGGGAGCCCAATACAGGGATAGGTGAGGGGCTTGGCGAGGGGCTCATGAGGGACTCGGTGCAGGGCTCCATGAGGGGCTGGATGCAGAGCTTGATGTGGGCTCTATCCCAGGACCCCGTGATCATGACCCCAGTGGAAGACAGATGCTTAACTGACTGAGCCCCCCGGGCGCCCCTGATTGCTTTGTTTTAAATCCCAGTTCTGCCCTGAGACTTTAGGCAAGTTATGTAACTTCATGTGCCTTGGTTTCCTCATCTTTACATTGCATGCTGGATAGAAATAGGGCCTTTAACACAAAGCCTAATCATAGTAAGACCTCAATAAAAATAGCTAAAACCAAAGGTCGGTGGTTAAGTAACTTGTCTGAAATCATTTAGCTAGATACTAAAAAAGCTGAATTTTTTGTTAACTAAGCAGTTGGACTTCAAATCCAATAATCTTAACTACTGTTTTATATGGCCAAATTCTTCAGGCTTAGGGACCTATTATCAAGTTCCATATTTACTATCCACTAATTAATGAAAGCAAATTACCTCTTGTTTGAGAAACAAATTCTCAAGCAGCTCTGCTCAATATTGTAACAAGACTCATGGAAAAACATAAATTTATCAACTCTGGGTCATCCTTAATCAATTCTTAATAAAAAAAAATCCTTAATCAAAAAAAAAATTTCTTCACATTTATAACCCAGACTGTATTAGATAAGCATATGCATTAAGTGCCCAGACTAATAACTATTCTTTTCCGTATTAAGCATCTACTGAGAATCCCTTGGAATAACAGGAAGGGATAGACTTCCTTTTAAGAACTGTAATTAATTGTGTTTCCTCTTCCTGGGTGTTCCCTTTAACCATCAGTCACTATAAACTGCTTATATAACAAAGAAAATTGAGAATGAGACCTGCTTTTAAATTTTAAAATATTAAAAATTCTAAAGATTCTAATAGTAGTAAGCATTTTTTAATTAGGTTACTTATGATTATTCACAATCTCTCTTCGAAAAAGTTTATATCAGGGGCGCCTGGGTGACTCAGTCTTTGGGTGTCTGCCTTCCACTCAGGTCGTGGTCCCGGGGTCCTGGGATCGAACCCTGCGTCGGGATCCCTGCTCCGCGGAAAGCCTGCTTCTCCCTGTCCCACTCCCCCCTGCTTGTGTTCCCTCTCTCGCTGTGTCTCTCTCTGTCAAATAAATAAATAAAATCTTTAAAAAAAAAAATGGTTAATTCTCAATAGTGCTAATGTATGTGATTGTTAGTTTCTTCTTTATATTTTCTTTACTTTGACAATTTTCTATTTTAAAAAATTAAGAATATTCCGTATCTGTCTTTCATTACTGTTTATAGTTTTAGTATCACAAAATTTGTCACAAGCCACCTATGTAGGACTGGTTCTGGGTAAACTAGTAAAGTGGGTTAGTTTGTTTTGAGAATATTCTATTTATCTCCTGGCATCTCCATCCCATGTGTCCGTGCCAACTGCAACCCATGGACAAATGAGGCCCTCCATGTCAAGGTCCACTGAATCCTGCCTTCCTGATCCAGTGTTCAATGGCCTGGAAAACTGCCTATTATGCTGACCAATAAATATACAAACAAATGTTCAGCTTTACTCAAAATCAAATAAATCAAAACATCCAAGGCATGATAATGACCAGTGTCACTGAGGGTGCAAAAAAATGAACATTTTCATGCTCTCCCAGTGAGGATGCAAATTTCCCAGGAATATATATGTACATATATACCAAAGAGTGATAGAATTAGATATACATGTATATATATATATATATATATATATATATATATATATATGAAAAGCCTATAATTTTTTCACTCTTTGATACAACAGTTCCAATTCTAGGAATTTGTATAAGAAGACAGTCAGAGGTGGGAAAATTATTTAGTTATAAGAAGGTTCATTGAATAAAATGTTATAAATTTTTTTTTAAAGATTTTATTTATTTATTTGAGACAGAGAGAATGAGAGACAGAGAGCATGAGAGGGAGGAGGGTCAGAGGGAGAAGCAGACTCCCTGCTGAGCAGGGAGCCCGATGCAGGACTCGATCCAGGGACTCCAGGATCATGACCTGAGCCGAAGGCAGTCGCTTAACCAACTGAGCCACCCAGGCGCCCAAAATGTTATAAATTTTAAGCAAAAATTTATGTGTCCAACAATAAGATATTAAAGTTAATTGAAATACTGCTATAGGCTGAGATATTTTGCAGTCATTAAAAAAAATAATCTTGTGGGCGCCTGGGTGGCTCAGTTGGTTAAGCGATTGCCTTCAGCTCAGGTCATGATCCCAGGGTCCTGGGATCGAACCCCGCATCGGGCTCCCTGCTCTGCGGGGAGCCTGCTTCTCCCTCTCTCACTCCCCCTGCTTGTGTTCCCTCTCTCGCTGTGGGTCTCACTCTGTCAAATAAATAAATAAAATCTTTAAAAAAAAATAATCTTGTAGTAGAAGACTTTCAGTAATCTGAGAAAAATTATGTAACATATTTCTATGAGGAAATGTAAACTACAAAGCATTATATGCAGCATAAAACCACAATATTTTACCTTAAAAAGGACTATGTAATATATATGTATATGTGTATATAGATGATAACAATAATAACAATAGCTAAGATTTTTTTTTTTAAAGATTTTATTTATTTGACAGAGAGCGAGAGCAAGAAAGAGCACAAGCAGGGGCGCCTGGGTGGCTCAGTCAGTTAAGCGACTGCCTTCGGCTCAGGTCATGGTCTCAGGGTCCTGGGTCGAGCCCCACATCAGGCTCCCTGCTCAGCGGGAAGCCTGCTTCTCCCTCTCCCACTCCCCCTGCTTGTGTTCCCTCTCTCGCTGTGTCTCTCTGTGTCACATAAATAATTAAAATCTTTTTTTTTAAGATTTTATTTTTTTTTTTATTTATTTGAGAGAGAGAGACAGAGAGAGAGCATGAGAGGGGGGAGGGTCGGGAGGGTCAGAGGGAGAAGCAGACTCCCTGCCGAGCAGGGAGCCCGGTGCGGGACTCGATCCCGGGACTCCAGGATCATGACCTGAGCCGAAGGCAGTCGCTTAACCAACTGAGCCACTCAGGCACCCAATAATTAAAATCTTTAAAAAAAAAAAAAAAAAAGAAAGAGCACAAGCAGGGGCAGCTGCAGGCAGAGAGAGAAGCAGACTCCCCACCAAGCCGGGAGCCCCAGGCGAGGCTCAATGCCAGGACCCTGGGATCATGACCTGAGCCGAAGGCACACGCTTAACCAACTGAACCACCCAGGCGCCCCATAGCTAAGATTTATTGAGACTTACTATATGCCAGGCACTGTTCTAAGCACTGTACATATAACATCTCATTTAATTCCCACAACAACTCTGTGAGGTACTGTAATTTTTCCCATTTTACAGATTAGGAAACCAAGAAATAGAAAAGTTAAGTGATTGCCCCAAGACCACATATCTAGTGGCAGAGCCAGTATTTGAATGAAGGTAGTCTGACCCTAAATACATATGGAAACGCACTTACAAATATTTACACATGGGACGCCTACGTGGCTCGGTCAGTTAAGCATCCAACTCTTGATTTCAGCTCAAGTCCTGATCTCAGGGTGCTGGGATTGAGCCCCGCGTCGGGCTCCCTGCTCAGCAGGGAGTCTACTTCTCTCTCCTTCTCCCTCTGCTCCTCGCCCCCACTCATGTGCGGGCTCTCTCTAATTAATAAATAAATCTTTAAAAAATATATTTACATATATGTGCATGTACCTACATAACACATCAATAGGGGCGCCTGGGTGGCTCAGTCAGTTAAGCATCTGACTCTTGGTTTCTGCTCAGGTCATGATCTTGGGGTCTTGAGATCAATCAAGCCTCACCTCGGGGTCCATGCTCAGCATGGAGTCTGCTTGAGTTTCTCTCTCTCTCTCCCTCTGCCCCTCCCCCTTTTTCTCTCTCTAAAATAAATAAATAAGATCTTTAAAAAAAAAAACATAAATACAGCATATGTGCACACACCCATATGTCATACTCCAAGATGTTAAGCATTAGGTTAACATTTTTCTCCATTGTGTCTTCATACTCCACATTTCCTTATTGAAAATATATTAGTTTTAGAAATTAAGTTTTAAAACTTAAAAACTTATCTTTTCCATAGCCTATTAGCACAATATTCTGATCTGTTCAGGAAATACTTGAGTGTGCAATAGGCACTAATTTGATTCCCACTTGGATGGATCTTCTCCAAATTTCCCTGGCCACAAAAACACCCTCTGTCTCTCCCTCCATGTGTCTGAATTTTGACCTAGTAAGATCATTTCAAGCCTCATCTCTTCTCTGAAATCTTTTCAGATATTCTTCCTTTAATTCCTGTTGCATTTATAAATAGTACCACATAGCACAGCACTTACTTTTTCTCAAATTGTTTCCTTTGCATTAGCTTTGGTTCCTGAGCTGGATGCCAGGTTTCTTATACACTTGCACTATTTCTCACCTTTTGGTTTGGTTTGGTTTGGTTTTACCCCCATCACTTCCAGTACTGGCCGGATGCCCAGTGTTGAATAAATACTTGACTATTGACTGACAGATGTTCTTTAAATAACACGATTATAGCATAATAGGAGCCTTCTGGAAACTGTGATTTATTCTTAAAAGAATGAATTGATTCTAGGGGCGCCTGGGTGGCTCAGTCATTAAGCATCTGCCTTCAGCTCGGTCATGATCCCAGGGTCCTTGGATCGAGCCCCGCATCGGGCTCCCTGCTCCGCGGGAAGTCTGCTTCTCCCTCTCCCACTCCCCCTGCTTGTGTTCCCTCTCTCGCTGTCTCTCTCGCTGTCAAATAAATAAATAAAATCTTAAAAAAAAAAAAAGAATGAACTGATTCTAGTGATGGAAACTGATATGCTGTAGAAAAGACTCATTTCAATAAGGGAATTAATTAGTATCCAGTGATAACTATTTGAGTTGAGTATCTATGAGGATTCATTGTTTCTATTCTACTTTTATATATGGTTGAAATTTTTCATAATAAAAATATTTTGAGAAAAAATTCCATCACTTCAATTCATTTAGTGTGAAACTGGATTTTCCCCCTAAAACTCCAAATATTAACAATATCCCTGAAATAAATCCCATGGGATGATCCTACATCATTCTAATGGAATGATAATTAAAACATGAGCCAGAGAAACAATTTGAGCCACAAAATATATAATGGCAGTATTGTGTTATAATCCATAAAATGCAATAACTATTAATCCATAGTGACGAAAATAGTTGAATAAATAAATAAATATGGGAGAAAGGATAACTTTTCTTTATGGAAGAATTCTGAGAAATAAATATAAAATGAATGAGGAAAATAGAAAGCCACCATTAGGCAAACACTATAGTAGTAATTGTTATAAGCAAGATCCACCAAAGGATGCTAAAATCAGTGGGTGAAAGTCTGAGGAGACACACTACAGTCTCCAAGAATCTTCACCAAAAATATTTGTTAATTACAAAAGGGAAACTAGTAACTACAATGCAAAAACCCGGCAGAAGAAACCTGACAGACACCACCTTAACTATGTGTGCAGGTCAATAAGACATATCAGCATCGTGTAGCCCTGAGGTGATACACTGAAAAAGGTACAATATCGCTTCGGCAGTGTTCTTTCCAAAAACACATAACCTCAGTCTAATCAAGAGAAAACCTGAAACAAACCAAAATTGAGGGACATCCTACAAAATAACTGACCATTACTTTTCAAAGTGTCCACATCATGAAAGACAAGGAAGGTATGAGAAATTGTCACTGTGGAGGAAACTAAGGGAACAAGACAACTAAGTGTAATAAAAAATTCTGGCTTGGATCTTGGAAGAGAAAAAAGACATTAGTAGAAAAACTGATGAAATGACAATGAGACCTATCCTTCAGATCAGAGGTTGACTAGCTCTGGCCCAAAGGCCAAATCCGGCCTGTCACCTATTTTTTTAAATAAAGTTTTATTGGAAGATAGCCATCGTCATTCATTTCACATATTATCTATGGCTACTTTCTTAAACTGGCAGAGCTGAGTAGCTGTGACAGAGATCGTAAGTCCTGCAAAATCTAAAATGTTTGCTAGCTCAAAAAAAAAAGGGGGGGGGGTTCAATGGCTCAGTCAGTTGGGTATCATTCTCTTGATCTCTGCTCAAGTCTTGATCTTGGGGTCATGAGTTCAAGCCATGCTGGGCATGGAGCCTACTTTTTAAAAAATAATAAAATAAAATAAATAAAATAAAATAAAATAAAATAAAAAAGTAAAATGTTTGCTATCTCAGGGACAGCACCAGGGTGAGACAAGCAGAATACCTAGGTTTAAGGAGGTACTCTCTTTCTCTCTCTCTCTCTTAGGTTTCTGCACTTGCACAACCCTGAGAGTTAGTCCCTCCTTAAATTTTGTGTCCTGGGATGCCTGGGTGGCTCAGTCTTTTAGGCGTCTGCCTTCAGCTCAGGTCATGATCCCAGGGTCCTGGGATTGAGTCCCACATCAGGCTTCCTACTCAACAAGGAGCCTGCTTCTCCCTCTCCCTCTGCCTGTCACTCCCCCTGCTTCTGCTCTCTCTCTCTCTGACAAGTAAATAAATAAAATCTTTAAAAAAAAAAAACTTAAAAAAGAACTTAAAAAAAAATTCGTGTGTGTCCTAAGTGCCCTGCTTACCTCACTCTAGTCCTGACTCTGTCTGGCTGGTCTTTTACAAAAAAAAAAAAAAAAAAAAATTGCTTGCTGGCCCCTGGTTAATACTTTTATACCAATATTAATTTTCTGATAATTATTGTATAATTTTACTGTGCACGATAACTGTAATATGATGCTAACATTAAGGGAAGCTGGATGCAGTGTATACAGGAACTCTGTATTATTTTTACAACTTTTCTGTGAGCTCAAAATTATTCAAATAGGTGGAGCACAGAGGATTTTTAGAGCAGTGAAAGTACTCTGTATGATAAATGTCATTATACATTTGTCCAAACCTACAGAATGTACAAACCCAAGAGTGAACCATAATAAAAACTATGGACTTTGGGTGATAGTGATGTGTCAGTGTAGGTTCATCATTATAACAAGTGAACCATTCTAGTGGAGATATTGATAACAGGGATGCTATGCCTGAGCGGAGGGAAGGAAGTATAGGGGAAAGTTCTATACCTTCTGCTCAATTTTGCTATGAACCTAAAACTGCTCTTATAAAGTCTATTAAAAAATCTTTTCTGGGGGGGCCCCTGGGGGGCTCAGTTAAGTGCCTTTGGCTCAGATAGTGATCTTGAGGTCCTGGGATGGAGCGCATTGTCAGGCTCCCTGCTCACTGGGGAGTCTGCTTCTCCCCCTCCCTCTACCCTTCCCCCACCCCCCTTGTGTTCTCTCCCTCTCTCTCTCTCTTAGAGATAAAGAAATAAAGAAATAAAGAATAAAATCTTTAGGGCATGCCTGTGTGGCTTGGTCGGTTAAGCGTCTGCCTTCCGCTCAGGTAGTGATCCCAGGGTTCTGGGATCAAGTCCTGCATCGGGCTCCTTGCTCGGCAGGAAGCCTGCTTCTCCCTCTCCCTCTGCCTGCCACTCCCCCTGCTTGTGCTTTCTCTCTCTCTGACAAATAAATAAATAAAATCTTAAAAAAAAAAAAAAGAAAGAAAGAAAATCTTTAAAAAAGAAAAAATCATTTTGGAGGGCACCCGGCCGGTTTAGTCAGTGGAGCATGGAACTCTTCCACATTGTGTGTAGATATTACTTAAAAATAAAATCTTTTCTAAAAAAGATCATTTTGGGGCGCCTGAGTGGCTCAGATGGTTAAGTGTCTGCCTTCGGTTCAGGTCATGATCCCAGGGTCCTGGGATCAAGCCCCACATGGGGCCCCTGGCTCAGCGGGGAGCCTGCTTCTCCCTCTCCCTCTGCCTCTCTCCCTGCTCATGCTCTCTCTCTCTCTCTCTGTATCTCTGTGTCTCAAATGAATACATAAAAATCTTTTAAAATAAATAAATAAATAAAAATAAATTTAAAAAGATCATTTTGGGTCACCTGACTGGCTCAGTTGGTAAAGCATATGACTCTTGATCTTGGGGTTGTAAATTCAAGCCCCAGGTTGGGCATAGAACTTACTCAAAAAAAAAAAGGAAAAAATTTTTCAAAAATAAAACATTAAAAAAAATAATGTCAATTATGGAGTAATCTAAATTTACAAAATTCCGAGTGTACAGTATTAGTGTGAGGCCAAAACAATGTCCATGCCCACAGCCACACCCACAATGTGCCAGGCACTGTTCTAAGCACTTTATTTATCATGTCTCATTTAATCCCCAAAATAACTCTATGAGGTGGGTACTATCATTACCCCTATTTGCAGATTAGGAAACAAAGGAATAGAAAAGTTAAACCATTTCCTAAGGTCACACAGCTAGTAAATGGCAAGATTTAAACCCAGGCAGTCTGAAGTCAATAAGAAGAGAACTAGAAACAAAAAATAAGTGTCTCCATTTATCAAGTTTATGCTCAATTTTCAAGTCTGCGAAATCTTGAAATCAGGATTGAAATGGTGACCAAATATCAAAAATTCAAGTAAGATATACACCAGAGAGGATGTCTTATATCATGAGTGTGTGGTGTATGCATTAATAAGGACTTTAGAAGATTTCATAACGTGTGTCTTTTGTGTAAAATCTGATTCAAGGCAAAAAAGCTAACTAACTTGGAATCAACCTTCAGTAAATGTTTTTGAAATGAGGGTATGCTGTTTTCTACTCAACAGTGTGGAAACCCTTCCAGGGTTTATATATGTCATTTCATTAATTTTCAACAGAAGCTTTAAATTGTAAGAACTATATACTAAAGCAAAAGAATTATATGTGTGTGTGCGTCAACACAGTTGTTATAAATAGAATCAAAATATGAAGTTGCTTTGAAATTATAAATGCTAAATTGCTTTAGAGGGGGCACCTGGGTGGCTCAGTCGTTAAGCGTCTGCCTTCGGTTCAGGTCATGATCCCAGGGTCCTGGGATCGAGCCCCGCATCGGGCTCCCTGCTTGGCGGGAAGCCTACTTCTCCCTCTCCCTCTCCCCTCTGCTTGTGTTCCCTCTCTCGCTGTGTCTCTCTCTGTCAAATAAATAAATAAAATCTTTAAAAATAAATAAATAAATTGCTTTAGAGTATGAACAGTTCTGGTCAACGTTTTAAAACATCAAATCAAGGAATATTTGAAGTAAAAGAAATCCATCCAATACAAATCAAGTAAAGGAAACGTCACACTAAATACTCAAAAAATGGAATTAAAATATTTTTAGGGGCGCCTGGCTGGCTCAGTCGGTAGAGCATGTTCTCTTGATCTTGGGGTTGTGAGTTCAAGCCCCACACTGGGTGTGGAGATTACTTAAAAATAAAAAAATAAAATCTTTTTTAAATGGGAAATATATATATGAAAAGAGGGGAAAGATACATATAAAAAGAATTGACAAAATTGTGACAGGTCATTTCATTTTAAATAAATGATTGTAATCTAAACATGCTATGTCATTGACAGAATCAGTAAAGAAGGAATGGCCAAGACAATGCTTTTAATATATGCCACAATACAGGTAAGTATGACTATAACTGGTAACAAAATTGCTAGCTATAATGAAAGAGACTGTTATAAACATTATAAATAAACAATAGGATCATTTTTTTCAGTCTATTCAAAACTTCTCCTTCTTTGTAGACTGAGGAAACAATAACATAACTATGAAAGACTGACCAAAAGGGTCTAGGGATTTATTTATGGGGATACAATGACCTTTACTTTATAACTTAGAATAACAATATTTTTTTAAATTCAAATTGTGAAGCTTATCAAATTAAATTATGTTCCTTTGATTTTAAAAAGCTCCTTCAGAAACTAGTTGGCAATAGTATAATTCATAACAGATGGTAAAAATGTCAATAAGCTTTCTCAATTGCTATAAAAGTAAATCACCACTAAAGTAAACAAGAGTAACATATTATCCTAAAGGAGAAATATACAACTAAAGGAGTATTGGAACCAGGTGTGTGCATGTGTGAGCGTGTGCTTAACTACAAGATACTTAAGATAACTCCCTCAGTGTGATGACAATGGAGATTTTAAACCTTTACGTCCACCGTCACATTCTATTTTCCAAACAAAATTAAGCACATTTTGTTACTCAACTCCAGCCTTATGAAACAAAGATAAATAGAAAAATATTTTGCTTTAAAATATTTTAATATTAATAGGCATATTTTAGTAATAAAATTTAAACATTTTAATAATTATATAAAATATATTTAATAATATAATTGAAATATACTTCCTATTCATCTCAACAGTATTTAAAACATTGAAAAACTAGGAATAAATGAAATATTTACAATAAGGTAATAATCAATTGTGATACAACAATAAAACGAAATGTGCAACATTAAAATATGTATGAAGAGTGTTTTTAATAGCATGGAGAAATCCTTGAGTGGGTAAAAAGCAGGAATCAACAAGTAAATATATATCTTCCCAAACATGTCTCCAAAAAATATAGGAAAAAGACTGAAGATTAATAAACCAAGCATTAATAGTGTTATCCTTGGAAAGTAGAATTATAAATGAGTTTTCCATAATTTAAAAAACTTTTACAACCTTCATCATTGTGTGGCCCTTTAAAAACATTATTTCATTGTAGATCAAAGTGAACAACCACAGAGTTTTTCACAAATTTTGTTTCAGAAGCCACCCTTTTAAGTCATTTCTCTCACATGATTTAAAACGTTAACATAAAAGGATGTTTCTTGGCTTATATGATTCAACTGCTCATATAAAAGTACATATTTTAATAAAACATTTTAAAAACACTAATTACTAGAAAATTACATTTATTTCAATTTTAGTATAAAATACCATAATAAAGATACAGCTTATGTATTCTGTGAAACACGGCCAAGAGCACTACAATAAAATTTCAAATACATATTTTTAGTGTGTTTGAAGTAAGAGTCTATGGCCATGTGCCAGAATACACATACTCAATCACAAACATCTATAAAATTGCAAAAGGACTCTACCCAAGTAAAGACCCAAGATTTAAATACTTAACTTTCTCTAAGCCAAACGTGCTTTAAAAGAATATAAGATTAGGTTTCTAGGCAATGTGACTAAAAGTTCAAAGTTACCACCTTAAATAAAAACTTGAAAAAGAAGAGCATTATCCACTGTCTTACCGAGGACAGCTCATCACACCCCAGCAGCATGTAGTAATCTTCAGTGTCTTCTGAGCTGTAACTTAGTATTGCATCCATTTCAATTACTAAGTCAGCTTCTCTTCCCTCTGAAACAAGAGAGAGAATAAGCTGCAAATTAATCGGAAAAGCCTTTTTAGATCTGGTTTTCAGCAGCACGTTCCAAACGGCAATAACTTGATTTGAAGCTGACCACAGCCAATACGCCAGATGTCATCCTAGACCTTTGTAAACTCTACCTTTCATTGGCTGTTTGCAGAAGAGAAAAGAATAGGCCACGGGCCGAACTGTTGCAATGCTGCCTGGGATCTGTAGTTTGAGTTTATGTAAGTAATGCACTTGAACCATTCATTTTATGGGTTGACAAAGACTGACCATTTTTACGTACTCCCCAAATTAACCATTTCTCCATTTCCTGTATATTTTTAACTTTTTTCCTTTTTTTTTAAGAGATAGAAGAAAATTTGAAGCAATATAATAAAACCCTTAGAATTTGTTAAATCTGAGTAGTGGGTGTTTTTCTGAGTGTTTAGAAAATTTCATAATTTTTTAAAATAGTTTAAGAGTAGAAGGAAATAGATTAGGAGAGCAAATTTTCAATCATTTGATAATTTATTCATTCAACAAGTATTTATTGAGAACCTGATTTGTGCCCAGTGTGATTCTGGGAAAAGGTGTTAAGTCAGTTCTTAAGGAGCTTACATTCTGATGGAGGGGGACAGACAGGAAACATGCAAACAAACAAGATCAATTAAAATAGTGATTTATACTATGCAGGAAATAAAACAGGGCAGTGAGAAGGAGAACTGTATGATGACCAGGTTTGGTTCACTGTACCTTTGCTCCTGAGCTGGCTCTCTCCAGACTCTTGTGTCCAGCCCAAGGTAGGTTCAGGGAGTGTTTCAGCTCGATGTGGCCCTAGGATATGCAGGTCAGGTCTAGGATTTAGAGAAGAAGGTGACTGGTCATGGATGCAACATTTTAACCACCTTAACCCTTTAAACATTATCACCTTGAAAAAAAGAAACGTTTTCATTGAGCTCACGTATATGCATCTTCTTTAAGGTTTATTCTGGAAAAGAAATAAAGCACTGAAGCACCATTTTGACAAAATCTTCATTGTATATCCTCCCTTACTAAATTTCTATATGGAATTTTATTTATTTATTTTTAAAGATTTTATTTATTTATTTGACAGAGAGAGACACAGCGAGAGAGGGAACACAAGCAGGGGGAGTGGGAGAGGGAGAAGCAGGCTTCCTGCTGAGCAGGGAGTCCGATGTGGGGCTCGATCCCGGGACACTGGGATCATGACCTGAGCCGAAGACAGACGCTTAACGACTGAGCCACCCAGGTGTCCCTCTGTAGGGAATTTTAAAATGAAATATAGCTATTTTTGTTTTGAGAAATTTACATCCCTTGGGGTATTTGGGGCCTACTTGGGTATCACAAAATACTGACCAGAAGAACCGACAAATGGCTTTAAAATGATGTGAAGTTGCTGCTATGGAAAATAGGGTGGCAAGTCCTCAAAAAATTAAACATAGAATTACCATACGATCCAGCAATTCCACTTCTAGGTATATACCCAAAAGAACTGAAAGCAAGGACTTGAACAGGTATTTGTACACCCATGTTCATAGCATCATTATTCACAACAAACAAAAGGTAGAAGCAGCCCAAGTGTCTGACACAGGAAAAAATAAAATGCAGTATAGCGGCACCTGGGTGGCTCAGTCCATTAAGCTTCGGCTCAGGTCATGATCCTGGGGTCCTGGGATGGAGCCCCACTTTGGGCTCCCTGTTCATCGGGGAGTCTGCTTCTTCCACCCCCTCCCTCTGCTTGTGCGCGCGCGCGCTCTCTCTCTCTCTGTCAAATAAATAAATAAAATCCTTTAAATAATAAAATGATGTGGAAACATACCTAATGCCTGGGAAATGTTCACACTCCGTTTTTTGGTGAAGAAAAGGTTACAAGCCTGTATGTACTATGTCAAAATTCACTAAGCACAAAGACTGTAAATGTCACTGGGTCGAAATATAAATATAAAATTTAAAATATGTATGGTACAATGCCAGTTTATAAATATATATGTTATGTATATTTATAAAATATGAAAAAGCTTATATACCAAAACGGACCAGTTATCACTAGATAATGGGGTCACAGATGGTTTACATTTTATTCTTTTTACTCATATACATTTGTTAAGGTGAACATATATTATTCTTTTTTTTAGATTTTATTTATTTATTCATCAGAGAGAGAGAGGCAGAGGGAGAAGCAGGCTCCCAAGGAGCAGGTAGCCTGATGCAGGACTCGATCCCAGAACTCTGGGATCATGACCTGAGCCGAAGGCAGACGCTTAACCATCTGAGCCACCCAGGCGCCCAACATATATTATTCTTGTAATAAAAAAGGAGCAATAAAAAACAAGTCAGTAAAAACTGCAAAATGCCAAACAGCACACAGCTATTTACTGCCTTATTAGAGATGACAATTCAGAGGGTTTGTTCTTCATCTGGCTTGGTTTGGTTTCTTGCACACCCTACTGTGGCTGTGTAATTAACCAGTTTACTCATCCTGGGAAACTAACATTGTGCTGTACAGTTGACAAAGAAGAATAAAATGAATGCTGCCATCACAAGGTGTCCCCTCTCACAGGTGTCTCAGCTACTATCTCTTCCGATTGGTAAGTCCAACTGTTATATCTTCGGAAAGACTTCTTGCTTACAGGAATCATAATGCAAGGTAAACAACGCCGAACCCTGCTCCTCATTCCTAAATGATGTTTATACCTCTGAACTTCTTCTAAGGGTAAAGTATTGCATTGCTATATCCAAACTAAAGTTGTGATCAAAAATACCAAATGGCGGGCGCCTGGGTGGCTCAGATGGTTAAGCGTCTGCCTTCGGCTCAGGTCATGATCCCAGGGTTCTGGGATCGAGTTCCGCATCGGGCTCCCTGCTCCTTGGGAGCCTGCTTCTCCCTCTGCCTCTCTCTCTCTCTCTCTCTCTTTGTCATGAATAAATAAATAAAATCTTTAAAAAAAAAATACCAAATGGCAAGAATATACCATATACTATATAGAATATACCATATACCATAGGTCTGAATAAAAGCCAACTCTAAATTTCACCAAAAGACAATCCAAAAAAACAAAATGTTTGGGTCCATATATATATATTAATAATCAAATGCCTACATACTTTAATTGTTTAGTTATATACAAAATGATCAAATGACTTCACAATATTTAACTTTTAAGATTTACGGGACACCTGGGTGGCTCAGTCGGTTAAGCGTCTGCCTTCAGCTCAGGTCATGATCCCAGGGTCCTGGGGTCGAGTCCCGCATCGGGCTCCCCGCTCCGCGGGGAGCCTGCTTCTCCCTCTGCCTCTCTCTCTGTATCTCTCATGAATAAATAAATAAAATCTTTTTAAAAAAAAACTTTTAAGATTTACTTTAACCTACATGTTTCGAATCATATATTATGAAAAATGTATTGTAAGTTTATAAGTACAAGGCATCTACCTTTTATTCTAAAGCATGATTTGGGGGAAAACTTTGCCTTATATCTAAACATACATAATACTTTTTTCAATTTGAGAATTCTACTTCAATAATTCTCACTTTTAAAATCATTTTCATAATTTTTTTCTCTTTTTTAAGTTGTATATTATTTAGAAAAGTTTTCATTACTTATTTTAATAAATAGAAGCAGCCCTTATGGGGCATTGTTCAGAAAAAGCAATAATACAAGATAAGCAGATGTTTTGAGAAAAGTGGAGTGCCACTTACTTATTTCTATTCTTTCCCCAAAATAAACCTCCAATCCTGCCATAGTATCTCATAATAAGGTATGTTTTTAAATGTTCATTGGGGCTTTTTCCCCAATAAAGGTAACAAAAATCATGTTGGGACCTCTGGGTAGTATTTGGAGAAATGATAAATGATAAAGCTAGAACCATTCCTCCTTATGCCAAAATAAATTGCATATAATCAAATAACCCAGAAGCCATAGAAAAAATTAATAAAAATGAGCATATAATTTTCTTCTTAAGTAGACTCCATACCCAGCATGAAGCCCAACGTGGGGCTTGAGCTCAGACCATGAAATCAAGACCCAAGTTGAGGGCGCCTGGGTGGCTCAGTTGGTTAAGCAACTGCCTTCGGCTCGGGTCATGATCCCAGGGTCCTGGAATCGAATCCCACCTCAGGCTCCTCCTGCTCTGCGGGGAGCCTGCTTCTCCCTCTCCCTCTGCCTGCCACTCTCCCTGCTTGTGCTCTCTCTCTCTGTCAGGTAAATAAATAAAATCTTAAAAAAAAAAAAAGACCCAAGCTGAGATCAAGAGTCGGTGGCCTTAACCGACTGAGCCACCCAGGCCCCCCAATGTGAGTATATCAATATAAAGTGCATTTGTGTGGCAAAAAAAAAAAAAATACAAAAGCAAAATCAGAAGGTTAATAATGTGGGGCACCTAGGTGGCTCAGATGGTTAAGCGTCTGCCTTCGGCTCAGGTCATGATCCCAGGGTCCTGGGATCGAGCCCCACATCGGGCTCCTGGCTCAGCGGGGAGTCCGCTTCTCCCTCTCCCTCTGCTTCTCCCA
>NW_023270233.1:3584748-3606498 GCF_011800145.1 Mirounga leonina
TCACAATTCCGGTAATAGACAAAAGACTAACTTCCTTAATTTTCAAGAAGCGCAGACAAATCAGTAAGAAAAAAATTAACAACCCTGTAGAAAATTGAGCAGAGAATATGTTTGTTTGTACAGAGTATCTGTATTTCAGAAATACAGATGGCCAATACACACAGGAGTGCAACCTCATTTATGACTATGAAACTGCTAATCAAAAGAAAACAAATTGTTCACCTTTCAGAGAAGTGGAATCTCTGAAGTTTGATAATACCCAACACTAGAGCAGAAGTGAGGAAGTAAATACCTTTATACATTATTGGATAAGAGTGTAAATTGGCACAATTTGTCAATTTGGTAGTATTTATTAACTTCTAAAGCTGCATCTCCTTAACCAGGCAATTTTGTCTCTATGAATTTACCCTGTGGATTTACACCAAAATATGTTCAAGGCGATCATTGCAACATTCTTTGCAACAGAAAAAAAATTAGAACCAACCGAAATGTCCCTCAATGGAACCGAGAAGATGGCAGTAGATGAATAAATGGATAAATTTGTGGAATAAACTACAATACAGCCATTAAAAAGAGAGTAAGATAGCTCTTTCTGTGCAAGTATGGAAAGATCTCCAAGATGGATTATCAAATGAAAAAGGAAGTTTGAGAAGAGTATTATAGCACTATCACTTTTGTATACTTCTTAATAATATGTACATTTGCACCTATAATTTTTTCTTTAAAAGGCTGGGGTTTTTCTTCTTACGGAGGGAGCTGGGCAGGTACAGAAGAAAGGCTTTTAGTTTCAGTCTATACCTTTCTGAACTGTTGGTACCAAGTCAACGTAGTCATACGACCACTTCTGTTTTCTTGTTATGCTTTTTAATATTCTAAAAGAGCAACTACCATTCATTTTATTTACATACGGTCATTGAAAAAAAAAAAACGTTAAAAAATACATACTGCAATATATAGTAGGAATCATGTAGAACTTTTTAACAGAGTTAAAGCTCTTTACACCTCAAGACTCGCTGACTCAGATGCCCAAACCCAGAACAAACCAGATCAGAAAAAACACCTAATCTCCCCTGGCCCGGGAGGCGTCGCGCACCCCAGGACTACAACTCCCAGGAAGCATCGCGGGACTAGCGTGAACGGGGCTTCGCGGGAAGTCCCAGTTACGTCCCGCCTCCAGGAACCATCCCTCCGGAAGTGTTTTTGTTTTGTGTTTTGTTGGTTTTTACCCACCCACCCCCCATCAAATGCGGTAGTCTTTAAGTGGGAAGGGAAGAACAGCTAAAGGTTGGTGGAAACAAAAAGGAGAAAAACTAAGAGTTGGGACACTACAAGTCTCAGAAGCGCCGAGCGAGGAAAGAAATTAGGGAGCCTATCGGTGGGCTCCGCGCAGCGCCCCGAGTCGTTCTCAGACTGGCCGCTCTCCTGCCCCTCTTTTCCTTCCAGGCTCGCGCCAAATTCCCGTCGTGCTAAACAAAACCGGCACTTCTCCCTTGCGGTTTTTCGCAACCCGAGCTTTGAAGGCGCTAAACCCAAGTTCCAGAAACTGCCTTCAACCGTTCGCCCTGATTTCCCACAACGCAGGCCCCCGCTCCTGCTCAGGCTGGGATCCTGGACACCGCTTGTAAGCTGTGATTTTTTAAAAAAAAAAAGTTGCAAGCTCCTAGCCCCCAAAGCCTGCTCCTCAAACGCTACTGCGCGGTTCCAGCGTGAGATCCAGTGGAAAGAAAACGGAGCCTGCCAGGACCTTGGCCTCCATGCGTGTCAGTGTCACCGATTTGTAAAACAAACCAATGAAATCCCTCCCTGGCCTTGAGCAAAACAGCATTTTGAGACCAGCACAGGCTGTTAAAAAGGAGTCTTTCTGTTTAGTCAGACATAGAGTAGAATTTGTGAACAATTCTTTAAAGGCTGTTGATACCTTAGCACCGTTACTCTCAAGGATTTGTCAAAAAGAGTGACTGAAAATTCCTATCTCAAGGATAAAAATAAAAAATAACTAGACTATGGTAATAATGCCTCTGGAAAGATACAGAAAAAAATCCATGAGTACTTGCCTTCAGAGAGGGGGACTAGATGGCCCAAGTATAGGAATGGTAGGTAAACTTTACTGTATACTTTCACACCTTCGGAATTTTTACTAAGTGTATGTATATTTTCAATTTTAAAAAATTACTCATTTTAATAATCATAAAAAAGGTGGTTAATATGCCATTTGTTAGTAAACAAAGAAGTCACTGGTTTGTGTCTATTACTATAACAGATTTATTTTTTTTAAAGATTTTATTAATTTATTTAATTGACAGAGAGACAGCAAGAGAGGGAACACAAGCAGGGGGGAGTAGGAGAGGGAGAAGCAGGCTTCCCAGGGAGCAGGGAGCCTGATGCAGGGCTCCATCCCAGGACCCTGGGATCATGTCCTTAGCTGAAGGCAGTCGCTTAACCAACTGAGCCACCCAGGCACCCCCATAACAGATTTATTTTAAACAGTGAAATTCCTTAAATAGTCACTTGGTAATGTTTGGGAAGGAAGCACTTAAATACGTCCCTGACAGGGGGTGCCTGGCTGGCTCAGTCAGTGGAGCATGCAACTCTTGATCTCGGGGTTGTGAATTTGAGCCCTCCGTCGGGTGTAGAGATTATTTAAAAATAAAAAATCTTTTGGGGCGCCTGGGTGGGTCAGTTAGTTAAGGGTCTGCCTTCCGCTCAGGTCCTGATCCCATCTGGCTCCCTGCTTCTCCCTCTCCCTCTGCCTGCTGCTCCCCCTGCTTGTGCTCTCTGTCAAATAAATAAATAAAATCTTTAAAAATTAAAAAAAAATTTTTTTTAATTAAATAAATAAGTCCCTGACATTTCAGCCTTTTCCCCCCTTCTCAAATAGAATTACAGTGGAGTATATTAGTAATACAGTAATCAAATCAGGTATGATGGTAATTTTAGGAAAATAGTGACTTAAGGGCATGAAACTGGACCAAATCATTCATGAGATAACTCCTGGCAGTAAGATCTGTGATTCTCCGGTCCTATGAGTTCTGATTCCCAGAACCTAGACAAGTGATCCGCTAGTGTGGCTACATATTAAAATCACTTGGTGAATACACACACACACACACACACATATGTATATATGTATACCTACACACATACCAATGCCAGGACCATCCTGCAGACTAATTAAAAAGTAGTCTCTGTGGGTGTGGCAGGAGTATTTTGTAAAGTTTCTCCCAGTGATTCTAATGTGCATCAAGGTATAACCAAGACTGAGAATATTAATCTGAGGATTATTACTCAGGCAAATTAGTGGAATAAAAACAAGAAACTTACTATTTTTAAAATTTTTTTTTAAGTTATCTCTACACCCAAAGTGGGGTTGAACTCACAGTCCCAAGTTCAAGAGTTGCATGTTCTACTGACTGAGCCAGCCCAGCATCCCCAAAACAAGAAATTTTATTTATTTATTCATTTATTTTGAGATTGTATTTATTTGAGAGAGAGAAAGTGAGAGAGGGCACGAGCAGGGGGGAGGGGTAAAGGGAGAGGGAGTAGCCGATTCCACGCTGAGCAGGGAGCCTGATGTGGGACTTAATCCCAGATCCTGGGATCATGACCTGAGCCAAAGGCAGACACTTAACCGACTGAGCCACTCAGACGTCCCCCAAAAGCAAGAAATTTTGATGAATATTTTCTATGTCGTAGGCCCCATCCTCTTTAGTAAATTCAGAGAATCCATCTGATTTTGTGGTGAATTCACAGATACCGTATGATTCTGTGAAAGCCCAAGCTGCCAAATGAATGTCTGCCAAAAGGAATTGAAATCTAAATATAGAGTAACACTCATGAGCAGCTTCGTGGCTCAGCACAAATTCTTTGAATACATGGTATGTACCCAGCACTGTGAAAGATCTAAAAGGAATTTGTTTTAAGTGGTTCCTCACAAGGAACTTGCATTGCAATTAAAGAGACAAGATTGAACTTGTGACCCACAGATCAAATCAGGCCCACCAAACTGTGTTCCTAGTTGTGAATTAGTTGCCAACATTTTAAAATTGGGAAAATTTACATAAAACGCCAGGCTTCTACTTGCTTTTGAAGCACTGGAAGATCTGACAGTTTGGGGTTCACTTGCCACTCCAAGTGGCAACATTTGCCTGGAGCTAAAGTGGGACTACCCCCTTGTAGAAGGAGCCTGTATTGTTGTGTCAGCCTCCTGATTCCCTGTTGTTCTCTGACACTGAGGCCAAGTGTCAGTTGCCAGGCATTATCACTTACAGTTTTATCATACAGCTAAGAGAAAAGTGAAATATTTCTTGATCCCTATTTTTTTTTAAAGATTTTATTTATTTATTTGAGACAGAGAGAATGAGAGAGAGAGCACATGAGAGGGGGGAGGGTCGGAGGGAGAAGCAGACTCCCCCCCGAGCAGGGAGCCCGATGCGGGACTCGATCCTGGGACTCCAGGATCATGACCTGAGCCGAAGGCAGTCGCTTAACCAACTGAGCCACCCAGGCGCCCTTGATCCCTATTTTTATCCAATGTAGAACAACAAAAGACAGAGCAAGAAGGCCCTATGTTTCAAGAAAAACAAGAGGACATATTCCTTTGAGAAAATACAGAGTGTAATACCAAGTTCTCTGCATTCACATCCTAGTCCCTATACACATCTGAGTTTATGATCCATGATCTACACTGATTAAAATATATATGCAATATCTATCTAGATAAGAAGCCATATATTCAAGTATAGGTAACTGGTTCGATGCATGTGGTCTAGTCAGACAGGGATTCAATTCCAAGCTGCCATTTACCAACCATGATCCTATTGTAGGGCCCTGTGCCTTAGGTTGCCCTTCTCCATCTGTATAAGGGTAGTGATAATAGCAAGTACGTCACAGGGTTGATTTGAGGACTGAACAAGGTAACATGAATTAACATGGTATCTGGTACCCCGTGACAGCTCCCTAAATGTCAGCTATTTTTATCCTGGTCAGGACGTACTTAGGAACGGGTTAAGAAATGGACAAAGTGAGCTGTTGGGGAAGCTGTGCAGAGGGGTGAGCTGCCTAAGATAGGAGAGAATCATAACTTATCCAGGTGGAGAGAAGACAAGGCAGTATAGGCCTGAGCAAAGGCTCAGAAGAGATGGTGACCAGGGCCTGGATAGTTGCAAGACAACTGACCTGCAGCATTTTCTTCATGTTTTAAGATCTGAAGATTTTGGGGTGCCTGGGTGGCTCAGTCGTTAGTTAAGTGTCTGCCTTGGGCTCAGGTCATGATCCCAGGGTCCTGGGATCGAGCCCCGCATTGGACTCCCTGCTCGGCGGAAAGCCTGCTTCTCCTTCTCCCACTTCCCCTGCTTGCGTTCCCTCTCTGTGTCTCTCTGTCAAATAAATAAATAAAATCTTAAAAAAAAAAAAAATCTGAAGATTTTGCTGGCCCTTGCTTCATGATGTACAGTAGGTGATTGTAACAATCACTGTAGCGATTTGGGGGTTTTCTCCACCCACCATTCGGCAAGGATTACACAATTTCAAGAATTTAACCTTCTGAGTGTGTCAGAGTTTCATTGAAGATTTTTTGGCTCTCACCATAGGTTGCTTGTGCTTGCACATAGCCACCAGAAGTACCCAAGGATGGCCACTAGAGGGACCAGAACCAAAGGAATCGTCGAGCTTCTAGGGATAGTATTCATTTTACTAGATTTCTACTCAATATTCTGCATTAAAAAAACTTTTTTTGAAGCGTATTTCTTATTTTATGCATTTTTATTTATTTTTTTAAGATTTTTTATTTATTTTTTAACAGAGAGAGAGAGACCGCGAGAGAGGGAACACAAGCGGGGAGAGTGGGAGAGGGAGAAGCAGGCTTCCCGCCGAGCAGGGAGCCCGATGCGGGGCTCGATCCCAGGACCCTGGGATCATGACCTGAGCCGAGGGCAGACGCTTAACGACTGAGCCACCCAGGCACCCTTATTTTATGCATTTTTAAATACTTTAAGAAATCCGGACTTCTCTTAAAGATAGAAAATTTAAAGAGTTCCCAATACCCAACCACGAAACAGCCACTTAATAATGTTAAGATTGTGTGTCCTTCAAATATTTGCAATTTCTGTATAAACATATGTATTATTTTTTAATTTAAATCCATTATTTGTTCCCTGACTACCACTCCGACTTCATCTCCTACCACTTTCCCCTGTTATGCAGGAACTTTAAGTTCCAGATCTTCAAACTTGCCGACTCGTTCCAGCCTCAGGACCTTTGCACTCGGTACATTATTTTCCTAAACCACTTTTTCCCCACATCCTCCTCATTCAGATGTCAGCTCATTTGTCACTTCCTCAGGCTTTTTGTGACATCCATCAAATAACTATTTCCCAACCGAAGTATCTGTTACCTTTGTTTATTTATGTGCTTGCATACCTACTCACTCCTAAAATGTAATCTTTATGATAGCCAGAGCCTTGGCTGCCTCGTTTACTTCTATAACCCTAGATTCTAGAACATATATTATGGACTTAAAAGTATTTGTTAGATGACTAAATGCAAAAGTGTTTTATATACTATTCTGCAACTTGCTTTTTCACTTTAGTGTATCTTGTATAAGTTGTATTTTACTTTTTGTAGATAAGCTTTATTCTTTTATTCCAGTTATATTATTAATTTTAATTTAATTTTTTAGGTTATTCACATGGCTCAAAAATAAAACAATATAAAAAGGTATTCAGTGAAAAGTCTCACATCCACTTCTATCTACCATCTACCTAGTTCCCACTTAATCAGATAATCATTTATATTCATTTACTGTGTATCCTTCTTTATGCAAATACATATATATATTCTTATTCTTATTTTCTTCCCTTTTCACACAAAATAGTATATGCTATGCCTTCATTCATTTAATCAAGCACAAACCTATAATTTATATGGATTTATAATTTATTTTACTTAATACTCTATTAATGGACTTTCAATTGTTAATAATATTTTTCAATTGTAATCAGTGTTGTAATAATTATTTTAATGCTCAATAAATGTACAGTAGAATAAATTCCTGGAAGTGGGATGACTAAATCAAAAGGTGTACGTATATTGAATCATGAATGATCTTACCAAACCTCCCTCCAGGAAGAGTGCCTCAATTTATACTCCCACCAACAGTGTATAGGAGCACTAACTTCCCCACACTCTTGCCCATGATACATATTGACTTAAAAATGTTTGCCAAGGGGAGCCTGGGTGGCTCAGTTGTTAAGTGTCTGCCTTCAGCTCAGGTCATGATCCCAGAGTCCTGGGATCGAGCCCCGCATTGGGCTTCCTGCTCAGCGGGAGGCCTGCTTCTCCCTCTCCCACTCCCCCTGCTTGTGTTCCTGCTCTCGCTCTCTCTCTCTCTGTCAAATAAATAAATAAAAATCTTTAAAAAAAAAAATGTTTGCCAATCTGATGGATGAAAAATGGTTGCTCACCGTTATTTTGATTCTCATTTCTTTAATTATGAATGAAGTTGAACACCTTTTTGTATTTTAAAAATAGCTTTATTGATGTACATTCACATATCATATACTTCACCCATTTAAAGTGTATTTAGCATATTCACTTAGGCTCCCTGCTCAGTGGGGAGCCTGTTCCTCCCTCTCCCTCTGCCCCTACCCTGCTTGTGCGCATGCGCTCCCTCGCTATCTCAAATAAAATCTTTTTAAAAAAAATAAAGTGTATGTAGCATATTCACAATCATCACCATAGTCAATTTTAGAAATTTGCATCACCTCGAATAGAAACCTATATCCTTTTTTTTAAAGTAAGCTCTATGCCCATTGTGGGGCTCGAATTCATGACCCTGAGATCAAGAGCTGCATGCTCCACTGACTGAGCCAGCCAGGCACCCCAAAACCTGTACTCTTTAGCTATCCCTCCCTTTCTGCCTGTTGCCCCCAGTCCTAAGAAACCACTAATCTCCTTTCTGTCTCTACACATTTGCCTTTTCTGGACATTGCATATAACTGGAAGCGTTTTTGTTTTTTTGTGACTGGCTTCTTCCACTTAGCACAATGTTTTTAAGATTCCTCCATGTTGTGGCATGTACAGTGTTTCATTCCTTTTTATGGTCAAATACTATTCCCTTGTATGGATATACATTTTTTTAATCCAGTTGTCACTGATGGACATTTGTGTTGTTTCCACTGTATATATTTTTTAGCAACATAGAATTTTAGAGCAGTCAAGGACCTTAGAATTGTGAAGATGAGACTACATTTAGCAAATAGTCTCCTTAATTACTATAACTGAAAAGTCATTTCTGGTGGGTAAAATGTTAGGCTAGGAAACACAACATTAAAAATAGCAACTTTGCCACAGGAGGGTTCTCCGTGTAATTTTTTTTTTTAAGATTTTATTTATTTATTTGAGAGCGAGAATGAGAGAGAGAGAGAGAGAGAGCATGAGAGGGGGAGGGTCAGAGGGAGAAGCAGACTCCCCGCCGAGCAGAGAGCCCGATGCGGGACTCGATCCCGGGACTCCAGGATCATGACCTGAGCCGGAGGCAGTCGCTTAACTGACTGAGCCACCCAGGTGCCCCATCCGTGTAATTTTAATATGTCTCTTCTTCGAGCCTTACTTTGTGTCTTAGTTCAGGCTACCCTAACAAACTACCATAAACTGAGTGGTTTAAACAACAGGAATTTATTTCTCAGTTCTGGAGGCTAAAATTAGTCTCAGGTCAAAGCGATGGCCAATCTCGTTCCTTGGGGAAAAGCTTCTCTCTGGCTTGCAGATGGCCACCTACTCACAGTCCTCACATGGCAGAGAGAGGGAGCTCTGGTCTTTGTCTCTTAGAAGGCTTCCTCTGAGGATCCCATCATGGGGGCTTCACCCTCAAGACCTCGTCTAAATCTAATTACCTCCCAAAGGCCCCACCTCCAAATCCCATGACACTGGGCATGAGGGCTTCACTGTGTGAAGGGGGTGGGGCACGACCATTCCGTCCAGAACCACTTCACAAGTGTGAACTCACTTCTACCTACACACCGACTAAGGAAGAGTGAAAGAGCATCAAGCTCTTTAAATCTCTTGGAGAAATGCTTACCAAAAAAAGGAAGTGGAAGGAGCTAACTAATACAGAAATATGGTATCTTCTATATATTCCTGTGGAGTATGTATCACCTCAAGTATCAATCATGCCCTGATAGGTCTACCCTTGAGTTATGACAGACTAAATCAAGCAGTTTGACTTATAAGTAGATAATTTACTAAGTAAGGTGATTTAAATGTAATAAGCATTCTCCTGGAAGCTAACCTATGAAATATCACAAAATGGGGAACCACCGGCCCTGCCTACTATTATAGTATTTCTCGGCACTGGTATTTCGGATGACACAAGGCGAAGATGGTCTCATACATTGTAGACAGTTAACATTCTGGTGTTCCAAATTAATAAAGGCCAATAGTGGTCTTCAGTTATTGTGACTCTGGAAATTTCCCTCCTATATTTCCAAATGCTGCATGGGGGTGAGACAGTACCGATGAAATCTTCTATTATTTATAAATGAGGAACAGGTACAGAGAAGTCACTGAGCCAGGTGATCTAACTTCTTCCCAAGTGTTCTTTCCATTGTTGCTCCTCACTCTCCGTACTCAAGGTTAAAGGAGAAGCTGGTCTGCCTTGGAATCCTACCCTCACTTGCCCACATCTTTCTTGCCTTTCTTTTCTATCCCTTTTTTTCTCATTTTGCAATACAGTAGACTCAAGAGTCCAATTAAACCATTTCATCCATTTATTTTAACACATATTCATTGGACACCTAACATGTTTCAGGCTCTGGGCGAGGGTCTAGAAACACAGTGGTAAACAAAACAAACATGGCCACCACCCTCGTGGGTAAAGTGAGGGAGATGAACAGTCTTAAAGTAGAATAAACACATATAGATAATTATTAACTGCGATAGTGGCAGAAATGAAAAGAACAAAGGAGAACGTAATTTAGAATTGGGGCAACAGGGAATACCTCTGAGAGGAAGTAACATTTAAGATGATGCCTAAAGGCCAATAGGAGTGAAGAGGGATACAGCTGAGCAAAGACGCCAAGTAGGAAGGCTCTGGGAAAGACCTGTGTGGAGAGAGCACCATAACCATAATAATGAGCACAGAGTAGAGTTTAGAGACGATGGTGGAGGACTGAGAGGGATACAGGGTCTTGCTGGCCACAAGGAGGAATCTGGATTTTATTCCAAAAGTAAGAGGGAGCCATGTAAGATTTTTAGCAGAGGATTAACATGATCTAATTTGTGTTTTAAATTTTTAAAGATCAGGGGCACCTGGGTGGCTCTGTCAGTTAAGCAGCTAACTCCTGGTTTCAGCTCAGGTCATGAGCTCAGGGTCTTGAGATGGCCCCTGCTCTAGCTCAGAGCTCAAGGGGGAGTCTGCTTGAGAATTCTCTCTCCCCCCACCCCCCGCTTGCGTGTGTGTGTGTGTGTGTGTGTGTGTGTGTGACATGCATGCATGCGTGCTCGCTCTCTCTCTCAAATCAATCAATCAATCAATCAATCAATCTTAAATTTTTCAAGATCCGGGGTGCCTGGCTGGCTCAGTCAGAAGAGCATGCGGCTCTTCATCCCAGGGTTCTGTGTTTGAGCCTCACATTGGCTGTAGCGATTACTTAAATAAATAAACAAACTTTAAAAATAAATTTTAAAAGATCACTGTGAAAGAGTACATGATGTGAGAGTCCATTTCAGTGAAGTTCAAGAACAGGTGAAATTGATCGAGGATAATAAAAGTCCAAAGGGCAGTTCCCTACAGGGAGAGGGGTAGGACAGACTGTGAGGGGCATAAAGAAATGTCTGGGGTCATGGCTGCACAGATGTATTCATTTATCAAAACATCAGAATGTTAATATTTGTGCATTTCACTGTATGTACATTTTACCTTGATTAAAAAGATAAAGATCCTTCTGGCTGCCGTTGCTTAAGTGAAGCAGTTTGGTCAAGGGCGAGTCCGTTCCCTGGCCTCGGTTCTTAAATTCGGCCAAGAAAGAATTCAGAGCCAAACTCTTAAGCAAGCAAGTGTTTAATAGCAGTTTAAGGGAAGGTACACTCTGGAGATGGAAGAGTGGGTAGGCCCAGAGATGGGGGAGGGCTATGCACTAAGGGGGAGGTCAGGGTTGTCTTTCTTTTTTTTCAAAGCAATCTCTATGCCCAAGCTGGGCTCAACCTCACAACACCCCTCCCCCTCCCCATATCAAGAGTCTCATGCTCTACCAACTCAGCCAGCCAGGCACACTTCTTTTTATGTTTAAATAGGTGATGGGTCATAGCCAGGGCAGTTCCTGACCAAGGTTGCAGCCAATCATCCAAGGGACTCCTCCTACCGGTTGGGAGGGGCAGTTTGGGGCCCTGTAGGATCCTTCCCCCCACCATGCTGTGAGGGGGTCAAAACGACAATGTAAACATATTATAATGAAGCTCTAGGTTACTGTAGGGCAGTGGTCCTAGGGAAGACCGCATGGCATGCGTATCCGCTGGGGTCTGACCCAGCTGTTTGGAACTTGGTTTCTGCCCTTTTATCAATGGGATAGCCCTTGTTCCCTGCTCATAGCTAATTGCCTACTTTGTCAGTGTCAGGGTACAAACTACATAAAATTGAGGTTATAGACTTTTTTTTAAACCTGAGGCCCAGAAAGATTAATAAATTAGAGTCTCCCAGGCCTTAAAGTACCATTTCATTTAAGATTACTGTGCTCGAAAAGCAAAAAGGAAGAGGGGGCAGTCAGCTAATAAATATGAAGGAATGCCTTCTACATAGTTCCTATGGAATATTTGCTGTAAATATCAATTATGCCCTAATATCATAACTACTCTTCAGTTTTTATTGCTGACTAAATCAAACGTTTTGACTTCTAAACAGAGTATGTTAACTTAAATTCAATGAGCGCCTGCCTGGAAGGTGAGGACCGGGCTACCCAGCTCTCTATAAAAGTGCCCATAGGTGGGGCTTCACAGCATACTGAAATCAGCTGGGCAGCTTTACAAATATTAACGCCTGGATCCCACCCACCCCCCGAGATTCCAATGTAATTAGTCTGGGGTACGGCCTCAGCATTCTGATTTGTAACCATTGCCAGGCAGGAAGGTAGCCCATTCTTCTATCTTTAAAATGACTCCCATCAAAGATTGACTGAGCATTTTTGCATAATAAGGGCCCTAGAAACTGCCATTGCCTTCTGTTGGATTATGTAAAGAAAACTTTAAGATCTTACATTAAGATTTAGATTTTGGTACCTTCCCAATCCCCGAAAGTTTCAAACTGTTTTAGTGCTGACCTGCAGTCAGCCAGCTCTCCAGCGCCCCACCCCCACTTTCGGAGCTCTGAGGTGGAGATTACATCTACGGTCTCTGGATACAATCCTCCTGTGGTTCAGGGTTCCATTCCCCTTGGCAATACACTGAGTTTGCTTTTGAGTGTGTTTTCTGATTGACCCTCTTCCAGCTTGCTAGGTTAAGGTTTTTTGTCTCCCTTATCCAGCTCTCTTAGGTCTTCGAGGGAAGGAATTAACGAGGGAAGAACAAAGCCTTCCTCCCCACTCCAGGTCACCCAGAAAGCTGGATGGCAGGAGAGGGAAACTGCAAATCCCAATGGGGGCAGAACAGACCAATTACATTCTAGCCTCAGGCAAAGCAAAACTACCTCCTTCCTTCCTGTTCTGTGTGTGTGTGTGTTTTAAGGTATATTAATGTTTGCCCTTAAACTCCCCCCAAAGATCTCCCTCAACTCATTCAGGATTTCTGAATTGCCTCATTTCCACCGTATATGTACAGTGTCATTGCAATACTCATGTGTTGACTGCCTACCAAATGCCAGGTGAAACATCTCCAAGTACCGATGTTTAATTTACAGAGTAAAGTGCTCTCTGTAAAACACATTCAACTGTGCTACAGTACTTTTCTTCCTTGGTCAGTGCAGATGCACTATTTGAGAATTTGTATTATAAAGCAGTGAGATCCTGGGGCGCCTGGGTGGCTCAGCCGGTTAAACATCTGCCTTGGGCTCGGGTCATGATCTCGGGGTCCTGAGATGGAGCCCCGGGATTGAGCCACAAGTCAGGTACCCTGCTCTCTGCTTCTCCCTCTCCCTCTGCCCCTCCCCTGGCTCGTTCTCTCGCTCTCAAATAAATAAATAAAATCTTTTAAAAAGATAAAAAAATAAAACAGTGCGATCCTGTAGCATAAGAACATTAAATGTTCTTTTGAATATGTAAATATAGAGATAATGCAAACTTCCTAAGTTAAAAAATTCAAGAATTACGTGATTTCAGAGCTGGGGAGCTGAGTCAATTGCAAATATTATTGATACTTTAGCTGTTAATCAAAAATCATTTCACCGCAGACCTTTGTCCAAATTAGTCTTGAAAAGCGTGATGTTTGATGTGAGATCTTCAGGAGCATAGATGTTGTTTAAAACAAAATGAACCTGGGGCGCCTGGGTGGCTCAGTCATTAGACATCTGCCTTCGGCTCAGGTCATGATCCCAGGGTCCTGGGATCAAGCCCCGCATCGGACTCCTTGCTTGGCGGGAAGCCTGCTTCTCCCTCCCCCACTCCCCCCCCTTGTGTTCCCTCTCTCGCTGTCTCTGCCAAATAAATAAATAAATAAAATCTTAAAAAAAAAACCAAAATGATCCTATGTTTGGATCTTCTGTACATGAAGTTTTCCCAACTGAACTGTGAGTACCCGGAACTCAGGAACCTGCCTCTCATATCAGCATCCCCTTCCCCCACTGAAGCACAGAACTTTGGCGAGGTAGGTGTTCAACACATCTGTGTTGGATTTATAGTGCTTAGAGGAGAGTGGTTCATTTCACATGGTAATTTCTGGCATAATGAGGTGGTAAAAAGATGGCCTCTGGGAAATAAATGTAAGCGAGAATTATGAAGCAAGAATCGGACTGGGTTATGCTTCCTTCTCTGGGAGGAGGGACACTTTCTGGCAGACCAGAAGCTCCTGCACCCACTGAGAGGCCATTGTCTACTTTTCTATTACTTGCCTCACCCAGTGTTAAAGGAAGGGAGGACTAGAGGGAATAAAGATCATAAGATACAGTCACTTACCAGGATTAATTCATATTCTAGGGCTGACGTCTTCAAACTGGAGTACTGGAAGATTTGCCAGGCGATAGGCAGGTGCATATAATGTAAGAAAATTGTATTCCCATACCCTCAACTATACCCTTCGGGAGCCTGATTCAGGCTATCCTTACCCGTTTCCCGTTCATGACAGCATTTCTACTACTTTACAAAGAAAAGTCACTGCCCACCTCTGTCCTGAATACTATTGCCCTGTAACGAAGTCCCCAAAGGTGACAACTTCTAAAATGCCATACAAATGGACAATGGGACATGGCCCAATTTAATGTTTAATCAAAATGCCATAAGCCCTCCTTAGCTTCCTGCCTTTCCCAGACTTAAACATATTCCTGCTAAGGGTGGAACACTTATTTACAAATGGGGTGTACTGGCCTTGGGATGTTCTGAAATCAGCATGGACAATGGGAGCAATGGCGATTCTTGTTTAACCTAATTTCTCTCATCCTTCAACTGTTGTCCAAGAATGCACTGTTCATGAAGGAAAGTCTGGGAAAAGCAAAGAGAACTTCAGTTCTAGAATCTTCTGGAACTATTGAAAGGCTTAAAATGAACTTGTTTGTTTATTGTTTTTGGGGGGGGGGGGTTGGAGAGGGAGAGAGAGGTGGGGGAAGGGGCAGAGAGCAAGAATCCTAAGCAGAGCCCGAGGTGGGGCTTGATCTCACAACCCTGAGATCTGGACCTGAGCCGAAGGCAGATGCTTAACCATCTGAGCCACCCAGGTACCCCAGGCTGATTCTTTTAAAGGTAAGTAGAAAATTTCCTTGAAGTACCTTTTTTTTTTTTAAGTAAATACTCCACCCAATGTGGGGCTCAAACTCATAACCCAGAGATCAAGAGTCACATGCTTTACTGACTGAACAAGCCAGAGACCCCTGGAGTACCAAATTTTTCAAGTTTTTGGCACTGGATAAAATCCATAGACAAACAGTTTATGTAATTTATTTTAGATTCTGTGTGGATTATTAAATACCATAGTTACCACATGTTTTATTAAATCAAATAAAAAATATTTCTTCCCTTACTACAGGCCATCTGTATCAGTTTCCTATGTTGCATAAAAAGCCACTGTGAACCCCGAACTTTGTAGCTCTAAACAGCACACATTTATTATCGCAGTTTCCATGGGTCAGGAGTCCTGGCAGGGTTTAACTGAATCTGCCACTCAGGGTCTCACAGCCCACAGTCAAGGTGCAGTCATGGGGGTTGACCTCATCTGAGGCTTGGGGTCCTATTCCAAGCTCACTGATTGTTGGCAGAATTCAGTTTGGCGGTTGTAGGAGCTGCAGGGGTCCTAGCTTTCTTGTTGATGTCAGCCGCTCCTAAAGACCCCTGCAGTTCCCTGTCGGATGGCCAGCTCACAGACTCCCTCCCCACAGGAGAGCTTACTTCTTGGAAGCCAGCAGGAGACTCTCTCCAGTGGGCTAAAACAGGTTTATAGAAGGTGACTTAATCAAATGAGTAATTATCACACTGTTCACAAGCCCCGCCCACCCTCGGCGGTAGGGCTGATAGATACAGCAGGGCAGAAATATTAGGGGACATCTTAGCATGTTCTGCCCACCCCACCACCTTCACCTCATTGCCATTTTTGAAATGTTTAAAATTTTCTGCCTTCTATTACCAAAAAACAAAATTATATTTTAGTGGCTAGAGCAGCTGATGAATTTCTACCGTTATATCACTTCCTCTTTTTGCTAAAATACACAGGGAAAATGTGATGATGTATCCAGAAAAATTAATAGAATAATTTAGGATCCATCTTTAATTCATGGAATTATTTCATAATCCTTATTTAACTATTCCTTAGAAACAATATCAGAGATCAATATGCACACATAGATTTGCTGAGGAATGCCACATCTTTATAAATGACATAATTTTAGGGGACGCCTGGGTGGCTCAGTTGGTTAAGCCTTTGGCTCAGGTGGTGATCCCGGGGCCCTGGGATCGAGTCCCGCATTGGGCTCCCTGCTTGGTGGGGAGCCTGCTTCTCCCTCTGCCTGCCGCTTCCCCTGCTCGTGCTCTCTCTCTGACAAATAAATAAAAATAAAATCTTATAAATAACGTTTTTTTTTAATTTTATTATGTTATGTTAATCATACATTAATATTTACAAACAATATTCATTGTTTGCATAATAATATAATTGTATCTGTACATATTGCATTATTGTAAATTAATAAAATCCTTAGATTAGGATCATGTTTTATCATTATAATAAAAAATAGATTAATTTGTATCACATCAAAGTTGATTTAGTCTTATTTGGTTGCTTTTAATAACCTATTTAAATGGTACATCCTTAGAAATTTTTTTTCTTGGGGCACCTGGGTGGCTCAGCCTTTAAGCGTCTGCCTTCAGCTCAGGTCATGATCCCAGAGTCCTGGGATCGAGCCCCACATCGGGCTCCCTGCTCCATGGGAAGTCTGCTTCTCCCTCTCCCACTCCCCCTGCTTGTGTTCCTGCTATCCCTAACTCTCTGTCAAATAAATAAAATCTTAAAAAAAAAAAAATTTTTTTTTCTTGATCAAATTTATCATTTCTGATTCAACATCTGACTTAAACCCACAAAGTTCAAGGGAGAATATCCTCTCCCAGAAAATAATGTGCTTCCTAGGATAAGGTTTTGGCCACCTAGGAATTTTACCAGTTACCTGCAGATGATAGTTAAACTTCATGGTAACTTCCCTTTCATTAGAATATGGTAGATTAACTGCAATTTTAATTATCTACCTTACTTCTTTTCTTTACCACTATCATCATAAATTTAAGTGATTTTTTTTTTTTAAAGATTTTATTTATTTGAGAGAATGAGATAGAGAGAGAGCATGAGGGGGGAGGGTCAGAGGGAGAAGCAGACTCCCTGCTGAGCAGGGAGCCCGATGCGGGACTTGATCCTGGGACTCCAGGATCATGACCTGAGCCGAAGGCAGTCGCTTAACCAACTGAGCCACCCAGGCGCCCCATAAATTTAAGTGATTTATTAATTTAATTATTTAGTGGACTTGCAGTCCAACTAGTTTATATGTATATATATATTTTTAAGATTTATTTATTTATTTTAGAGAGGCAGGGGGAGAGGGGCAGAGGAAGAGGAAGAGAATCCTCAAGCAGATTTCCCGTTGAGTGGGGAGCCCAATGTGGGGTTTGATCCCAGGACCCTGAGAACTTGATCTGAGCTGAAACCAAGAGCCAGATGCTTAACCTACTGAGCCTCCCAGGTGTCCCTATATATACATATTTTTAAGTAATCTCTACACCCAATGTGGGGCTCGAACTCAGACTAAGAGAAAAAGAGTTGCATGCTCTTCTGACTGAGCAGCTAGGTGCCCCTAACTAGCTTATATTTTAATTATAATTCCAACAGATGCTGTTAGGAGTTAGTTGGACAATTAGGTAGTCAGGGCCAGGGTCCCCAACAAGAAAATATGGAGTCAGAACAGCAAAAATAAAATAGTACTAACATCCTGTTTTGCAGCTTAGACAGGACTGCACTAGCATTCTGCTTTGCAGCCTTTGCAGAAATGACTTCTGCAAAACGTCCTAAAATAAGGCAATTAACCAGAAAACATTTATCAATATCATGGGCAAGGGGCAGTTAAGACATAAGCCCAGGGATGTCAGCCAAAAAAAGACCATCAGCATGTTGATATTAACCTAATAGGTAGACAGATACATGACCAAAGCCCTGATTGGCAGGACTCAGCAAACACTGATTGCTTAAGATGGTTCTGCAAAAGAGCTCATAAAAACCCCTAAACTTAGAAACTCCGGGGGCAACCACCTCAGGCCCCCTGCCCTCTCTGGGAGCTTTATATTATTGCTCAATAAACTTTGTTTTGCTGCTCACCACTCTTCACCTGGTCTATCTCTTCAATCTCCGAAGTGGCCTGACCAAGAACCACGGGCACTAAAGGCAGAGAAATCCTGCAACAATGCTAGATTTCAAAATCCCACCTACCACAAAAAGTTTTCTCACGTACATCCTACAAATATTTATTGAATGTCTTCTATTTGAATGATAAGTGATATATTCCCCAAGTTCTCTGTGGTCAGGAATTAAGTATTTCTTGTCCATGTTCACCTCCTATTATGTATCTTCATGTACTTGGTTGCTTTTTTTTAAAAAGTAGGCTCCATGCCCAGGATGGAGCCCAACCCGGGGCTTGAACTCATGTCCCTTAGATCAAGACCCAAGCTGAGATCAAGAGTCAAATGCTTAACCAACTGAGCCACCCAGGCATCCCTAAGTGAAGATTTCAAGGTAGAATTAATATTAGTGGTAAAGTAGATTAAAAAAATAGGGCCCAGGGACGCCTGGGTGGCTCAGTCGCTAAGCGTCTGCCTTCGGCTCAGGTCATGACCCCAGGGTCCTGGGATCGAGCCCCGCATCGGGCTCCCTGCTCAGCGGGAAGCCTGCTTCTCCCTCTCCCACTCCTCTGCTTGTGTTCCTGCTCTCGCTATCTCTCTGTCAAATAAATAAATAAAATCTTTAAAAAAAAATAGGGCCCAATAAAGTTTTACATCAAACATATTTGATATTACTTGAACTGATAAACTTAGGTAGAAACATCAGAGGGCTCCATACAAGAGGTGTAAGTGGCAAAGATGTTTCCAAGAAACATCACCTGGATTTCTGTCCATTTCTTAATTCTTCAGTAGATGGCCTAATAATCGCGGCATCCCTTGATTTTGCCTAGAGGACTTTGTTAGGCCTTTTTTTTTTTTTTAAGATTTATTTATTTGACAGAGAGAGACACAGGGAGAGAGGGAACACAAGCGAAGGGAGTGGGAGAGGGGGAAGCAGGCTTCCCGCTGAGCAGAGAGCCCAATGCGGGGCTGGATCCCAGGATCCTGGGATTATGACCTGAACCGAAGGCAGAAGCTTAATGACTGAGCCACCCAGGCGCCCCAATGAGGGTGATTTTATTTTATTTTTTTATAGATTTTATTTATTTATTTGACAGAGAGAGACACAGCGAGAGCAGGAACACAAGCCCGGGGAGTGGGAGGGGGAGAAGCAGGCTTCCTGCCGAGCAGGGAGCCCGATGTGGGACTCGATCCCAGGACCCCGGGATCATGACCTGAGCCGAAGGCAGACGCTTAACGACTGAGCCCCCCAGTGCCCCTGTTATGTCTTTGAGGTGAGCCTGTGCCCTCTTTGGAAACCTACAAGGCAAATGCAAAGTTCCTTCACCAGTTCTTCCTCAGAGGGTTTATGCTTTTAGCACAGAACCTCACTTACTAGTCTGAAGTTAGCTTGGTATATTTACCACTTAACCCCAAAGAAATTCCTGCCACATGAAGCCCAGGACAGATCATTAGATAAAAGCAGATCATTCTGATCTATACCATTATCTCTCAAGAATGGGGTAATGTTTTGAATGAATAAATACCGGTCAAGAGGCTTCCCATCATTAGGAATTAGAAGCAATAGGAGAGAATATTACTCATCTTAGTTTCCCCTGTTGGGTTTCTGGCTCTTCCTTTGAGGTACTAGTACCAAGACTTACTTGGCCATATGAAGTTATATAGTATTAATGATTATGAACTTTATGATTCATTAAAAAAACATTTATTGAGCGCCAATGCTAATGCTAGATATCGGGCGAAAAGCTGAAGCCAAAAGTGAAAAAAAATCGGTGGTCACTGACCTTACAGAGTGAAAAAGAGGAGACACTCATTCAAGTTCTTGTGACATTATTAAATACATATCTTATTTTTATTTTTATATTTATTTATTTATTTTTAAAGATTTTATTTATTTATTTGAGAGAGAGAGAATGAGAGACAGAGAGCACGAGAGGGAAGAGGATCAGAGGGAGAAGCAGACCCCCCGCCGAGCAGGGAGCCCAACGCGGGACTCGATCCCGGGACTCCAGGATCATGACCTGAGCCGAAGACAGTCACTTAACCAACTGAGCCACCCAGGTGCCCCATATCTTATTTTTAAATACATATCTTTAAAATTCTAGTTATACATTAAATAAATTATTTAGAGAAGTAAGTTTGTATTTTAGTAATTTGTGAGTTGATCTAACGAAAAATGAGTAAGTATTTTTTGTTCCTTCATTTTTCTTTATGTTTTACTGAGGTATCATTGACATATAACATTAATTTCAGTTATGCAACATAATAATTTGTTATATGTATATATTGATATTATGAAATAATCACCACAATAAGTCTTGTTAATGTCTGTCACCCACACATAGTTACAGATATTTTTCTTTTGATGAGAACTTTCAAGATCTACCCTCTTAGGGGTGCATGGGTGGCTCAGTTGTTAAGTCGATCCCAGAGTCCTGGGATCGAGCCCCACACCGGGCTCCCTACTCTGCAGGAAGCCTGCTTCTCCCTCTCCCACTCCCCCTGCTTGTGTTCCTGCTCTTGCTATCTCTCTATCAAATAAATAAGTAAAATCTTAAAAAAAAAAAAAACTACCCTCTTAGCAACTTCCAAATATACAATACAGTACTATTTTTTTTTTTTAAGATTTTATTTATTTGCGAGAGAGAGAATGAGAGACAGAGAGCACGAGAGGGAGGAGGGTCAGAGGGAGAAGCAGACTCCCTGCTGAGCAGGGAGCCTGAGATGGGACTCGATCCCGGGACTCCGGGATCATGACCTGAGCCGAAGGCAGTCGCCCAACCAACTGAGCCACCCAGGCGCCCCTGCAGTATGTATTTTTTAACGTTTTTTTTTCAATGACCGTATGTAAATAAAATGAATGGTAGTTGCTCTTTTAGAATATTAAAAAGCATAACAAGAAAACAGAAGTGGTGGTATGTCTACGTTGACTTGGTACCAACAGTTCAGAAAGGTATAGACTGAAACTAAAAGCCTTTCTTCTGTACCTGCCCAGCTCCCTCCGTAAGAAGAAAAACCCCAGCCTTTTAAAGAAAAAATTATAGGTGCAAATGTACATATTATTAAGAAGTATACAAAAGTGATAGTGCTATAATACTCTTCTCAAACTTCCTTTTTCATTTGATAATCCATCTTGGAGATCTTTCCATACTTGCACAGAAAGAGCTATCTTACTCTCTTTTTAATGGCTGTATTGTAGTTTATTCCACAAATATCATAATTTATTCATCTACTGCCATCTTCTCGGTTCCATTGAGGGACATTTCGGTTGGTTCTAATTTTTTTTCTGTTGCAAAGAATGCTGCAATGATCGCCTTGAACATATTTTGGTGTAAATCCACAGGGTAAATTCATAGAGACAAAATTGCCTGGTTAAGGAGATGCAGCTTTAGAAGTTAATAAATACTACCAAATTGACAAATTGTGCCAATTTACACTCTTATCCAATAATGTATAAAGGTATTTACTTCCTCACTTCTGCTCTAGTGTTGGGTATTATCAAACTTCAGAGATTCCACTTCTCTGAAAGGTGAACAATTTGTTTTCTTTTGATTAGCAGTTTCATAGTCATAAATGAGGTTGCACTCCTGTGTGTATTGGCCAGCTGTATTTCTGAAATACAGATACTCTGTACAAACAAACATATTCTCTGCTCAATTTTCTACAGGGTTGTTAATTTTTTTCTTACTGATTTGTCTGCGCTTCTTGAAAATTAAGGAAGTTAGTCTTTTGTCTATTACCGGAATTGTGA
>NW_023270233.1:3606508-3623030 GCF_011800145.1 Mirounga leonina
TGGGAGAAGCAGAGGGAGAGGGAGAAGCGGACTCCCCGCTGAGCCAGGAGCCCGATGTGGGGCTCGATCCCAGGACCCTGGGATCATGACCTGAGCCGAAGGCAGACGCTTAACCATCTGAGCCACCTAGGTGCCCCACATTATTAACCTTCTGATTTTGCTTTTGTATTTTTTTTTTTTTTTGCCACACAAATGCACTTTATATTGATATACTCACATTGGGGGGCCTGGGTGGCTCAGTCGGTTAAGGCCACCGACTCTTGATCTCAGCTTGGGTCTTTTTTTTTTTTAAGATTTTATTTATTTACCTGACAGAGAGAGAGAGCACAAGCAGGGAGAGTGGCAGGCAGAGGGAGAGGGAGAAGCAGGCTCCCCGCAGAGCAGGAGGAGCCTGAGGTGGGACTCGATTCCAGGACCCTGGGATCATGACCTGAGCCGAAGGCAGTCGCCCAACCAACTGAGCCACCCAGGCACCCTACAATACAGTACTATTAACTATAGTCACCATGCTGTACAGCACATTGGCCAGAACTTACTTATTTTATCACTAGAAGTTTGTATTGACCACCTTCAAAATCTTATTTGGCTGCTTTTAGTAACCTATTTTATATGACAAATCTTTATAAAATTTTTTTTAATTTTTAAAATTTTTAATTTTTTAAAAAATTTAAGTATAGTTGACACACAATGTTACATTAGATTCAGTTGTACAACATAGTGATCCAACAAAATTATATGTTTCATTATGCTCATCACAAGTATAGCCCTTATGAAATGTTTTTATAATTTTATAAGTTATCACAGTGCATATTAACATAATTTCTTTTTGAGAAATGAAGACTTTTTCTGACAGAAAGTAAATCAAATTTTGCTGATTAGATAATAAGGACCGGCTTTGCGACTTATATGTGGGGCATTTTCTATACTTATACTTCACAATACGGTAGCCACTAGCCATGTGTAACTAAGGTAACTGGAATTGAATTTTTTTTTTTAAAGATTTTGTTTATTTGACAGAGAGAGACAGCGAGAGCAGGAACACAAGCAGGGGGAGTGGGAGAGGGAGAAGCAGACTCCCTGCCAAGCAGGGAGCCCGATGCGGGGCTCGATCCCGGGACCCTGGGATCATGACCTGAGCCCAAGGCAGACGCTCAACGATTGAGCCACCCAGGCGCCCTGGAATTGAATTTTTAATTTTAAATTTAAAAACCAAAGCAGTGGGGCGCTGGGTGGCTCAGTCGGTTGAGTGGCTGCTTTAGGCTCAGGTCATGATCCTGGAGTCCCGGGATCGAGTCCCACATCGGGCTCCCTGCTCGGCGGGGAGCCTGCTTCTCCCTGTGCTCCTCACCCGGCTTTTATCCTCTCTTTCACTCTCTCTCTCTCAAATAAATAAAAAAATCTTAAAAAAACAAAACCAAAACCAAAGCAGTGTAAGTTTTATTATATTGATTATATTTTGAAGTGATATTTTTATATATTGATCTAAATGAAATACATCATTAAATTTTAGTAATAACTAATATTCATTCATGGATGCTTAAAGTAATTGAAAAAAGTTTTCATACTGATTTGCGTCATTAGGTATACAATTCCAAAAAAAATTTATTTTTTTCTTACTATCAGAATTATATTAATGTTATTTTGATAAATTGTATAATAATAATAGTAACAATAGCTCATTCCAGAAGAAAAATTTTTTTTTGTTTTTTGTTTTGTTTTTAAGATTTTATCCACCTATTTGTCAGAGAGAGAGAGTGAGAGGACAAGCAGGGGGAGCAGCAGGCAGAGGGAGAGGCAGGCTCCCCACTGAGCAGGGAGCCCGATGTGGGACTTGATCCCCAGACCCTGGGATCATGACCTGAGCCAAAGGCTTAACTGACTGAGCCACTCAGGCATCCCTAGAAGAAATGTTTTTAACACTCAAGTTGTTTTTTTTAATGAAATATATATATATATATAAAATAATACAGAGGTGTAGGGACACCTGGGTGGTTCAGTAGGTTAAGCGTCTGCCTTCGGCTCAGGTCATGATCCCAGGGGACTGGGATCCAGCCCCACGTCTGGTTCTCTGCTCAGCAGGGAGCCTGCTTCTCCCTCTGCCTGCTACTCCCCCTGCTTGTGCTCTCTCTCTCTCTCTGACAAATAAGTAAAAAATCAATCAATGTAACTCCTCATTTCAGCAGACTAAAGAAAAACCATATGATCATTTCAATAGGTTCAGAAAAAAATCTAACAAATTTCAACACTTATTTATGATTTGAAAAAAACCTCTTGGGGCACGTGGGTAGCTCAGTCAGTTAGGTGTCTGCCTTTATCTTGGGTCATGATCCTGGGGTCCTGGGATTGAACTTTGAGTGGGGCTCCCTGCTTGGTGGGGAGTCTGCTTCTTCCTCTCCCTCTGACCCTCCCCCCTGCTTGTGCTCTTGCTCTCTCTCTCTCAAATGAATAATTTTTTTAAAAAATTTGAAAAAAAGAAAGAAACCTCTCAGCAAACTAGGGATAGAAGGAATTTCCTTCTCCTGAGATAGAAAGTCTACAAAACATTGCAGCTAACATTACACTTAATAGGAAAGACTGAACGTTTCCTCCTAATATCTGAAGAAGACAAGGATGTCTGCTCTCATTACTCACATTAAACATTGGAAATTATAACCAGTGCAATAAGGCAAAAACAGAAAAAGGCATATAGATTTGAAAAGAAAAAATAAAACTGGGGCACGTGGGTGGCTCGGTTGGGCGTCTGCCTTCGGCTCAGGTTATGATCTCGGGGTCCGTGGATTGAGACCCGCATTGGGCTCCCTGCTCAGTGGGGAGTCTGCTTCTCCCTCTGCCCCTTACCCCATTCATGCTTTCTCTCTCTCTCTCTCAATCTCTCTAATAAATAAATAATCTTTAAAAAAAAAGAATAAAACTGTCTCTATTCTCAGACTAAAAAACTCCTAGAACCAGTAAGTGAGTTTAGTAAAGTCACAGATTACTAGGTTAATATTAAAAATCAAGGGGCGCCTGGGTGGCTCAGTCGTTAAGCGTCTGCCTTCAGCTCAGGTCATGATCTCAGGGTCCTGGGATCGAGCCCCGCATCGGGCTCCCTGCTCTGTGGGAAGCCTGCTTCTCCCTCTCCCACTCCCCCTGCTTGTGTTCCCTCTCTCACTGTGTCTCTCTCTGTCAAATAAATAAATAAAAAATCTTAAAAAAAAAATATTAAAAATCAAGTGCATTTTTATATTCTAGGAATGAACAATTACAATTTGAAATTTAAAAATTACCATAGCACCCCAAAAATGAAATGTTTAGGTATAAGTCTAACGAATTATGTGCAAGATCTGTATACTGAAAGCTACAAAACACTGATGGAAGACATTAAAGATCTAAATAAAGAGGAAAATATGCTGTGTTGGAATATTGGAACATTCACTATTGTTATGATGTTGATTCTCTCCAAACTGATCTAAAGATTCAATGGAATCACAGTCAAAATCCCAGCCTGGTTTTTTAGATAGGTATGAGCAAACTTAATATAAAATTTTATATGGACAGGCAAAGGAATTAGAATAGCCCAAGCAGTTTTAAAGATGAACAAAGCTGAAGGACTGCTACTACCAGATTTTAAGATTTACTATAAAATTATACAATCAAGATAGTATAGGTTTTTTTTTTTTTAAGATTTTATTTATTCTTTAGAGAGCAAGCGAGAGAGAAACAGCATGAGAGGGGAGAGGGTCAGAGGGAGAAGCAGGCTCCCCGCTGAGCCGGGAGCCCGATATGGGACTCAATCCCAGGACCCTGGGATCATGACCTGAGCCGAAGACAGACGCTTAACCATCTGAGCCACCCAGGCGCCCAAGATAGTATAGTTTTGATGAAAGACATATACATCCATGGAACAGAATAGAGTTCCAAAAGACACCCACACAAAACCCACAATTGATTTTTGACAAAAGTGCAGAGTTAATTCAACAGAGAAAAGATAGTATTTTCAAGAAGTGCTGACGGGGGTACCTGGGTGGCTCAGTAGTTGAGCGTCTGCTTTCGGCTCAGGTCATGATCCCAGGGTCCTGGGATCAAGCCCCGCATCGGGCTCCCTGCTCGGCAGGAAGCCTGCTTCTCCCTCTCCCACTCCCCCTGCTTGTGTGCCCTCTCTTGCTATGTCTCTGTCTATTAAATAAATAAAATCTTTAAAAAAAAATTTTCAAGTGTACAACTAAAAAACTTCTGGAAGAAAAATATAAGAAAATATTTGTGGCCTTGGTTAAGCAAAGAGTTCTTAGATATAATTCCAACATCAAAATTCATAAAAAAATTATAAATTGATCTTCAGTAGTATTAAAAATCTCTGCTCCATAAAGGGATCCAAGAGAATGAAAGACAAGCTACAGACTGGGAGAAATATTTGCAAATCACATATCCAACAAAGGACTTTAATCCAAAATATAGAGAGAACTTACCAGACACAATAAAACACTCTGACAAAAAAGCCAAGAATATACAGTAGGGAAAGATGTTGGGAATATGGATAGCCACATGCAATAAATAGTGTTGGGAAAACTGGACAGCCACATCCAAAAGAATAAAAGTGGACCACTATCTTTTACCGTACACAATTATCAACTCAAAATGGATTAAAGACTTGAACATAAAACCTAAAACCATAAACTTCCTAGAAGAAAACACAGGGAGTAAACTCCTAGACATTAGTCTTAGAGATTATTTTTTTAGATTTGATGCCAAAAGCAAAGACAGCAAAAGCAAATATAAACAAGTGGGACTGTATCAAACTAAAAACCTTCTGTATAGCAAAGAAAGCCATCAATGACCTACTGAATAGGAAAAAATATTTGCAAGTCACATATCTGATAAGAGGTTAATATCCAAAATATGTATTTAAAAAATACACTCATACAACTCAAAAGAAAACAAGCAATCCAATTAAAAACTGGGCAGAGGATCTGAATAGATATTTTTCCAAAAAAGACATACAGATGCCCAAGAGGTACATGAAAATGTGTTCAACATCACTAATCATCAGGGAAATGCAAATCAAAACTACAATGAGATATCACTTCATGCCTGTTAGAATGACTGTCATCAAAAAGATAAGCCATACTAAGTGTTGACAAGAATGTGGAGAAAAGGGGTGCTTGGGTGGTTCAGTCAGTTGAGCGTCTGCCTTTGGCTCAGGTCAGGCTAAGTAAATCTAAAAGCTCATCACACACACACACACACACACATAGAAAATTTTGTAACTATGTGTGGTGGCGAATGTTAACTAAACTTATTCTGGTAATCGTTTTGCAATATATGCATATATCAAATCATTATGTTATACACCTAAAACTGATACAATGTTATATGTCAATTATAGCTCAGTAGAAAAAAAGGGGGAAGAAAACAAACAACCCAATATGAACAACAAGACTGATAAATTAGTTCATGTTAAAATTAATGCTTCTGTTCATCAAAACACACCATTAAAGAAGTGGATGCATTCTGTGAAAGGCTAGTTGGAAACTCTTTTTTTAAGATTTATTTACTCATTTTGAGAGAGAAGATTGGTGTCGATTCTGTAAAAGGAGAAGGTGAAGGAGTTGGGGGGGCAGAGGGAGAGAGAGAGAGAGAGAGAGAGAGAGAACTTCAAGCAGACTCCCTGCTGAGTGTGGAGCCCAACGCGGGGCTTGATCTCACAACCGAGATCATGACCTGAGCTGAAATCAAGAGTCGGACGCTTAATAGACTGAGCCATCCAGGCGACGCCCCCTGGAAACTCTTTATAAAGTTATAATGAGTGGAGGTTCTCCTACATCAACTGCCTGAGTCACGCTGTAAGAAACAACAACCTCTCCTCTTCCTCTCCACCATCTGCTCGGTAGCCCCAAAGCAGCAACCATGCATGAATGCATCTCCATCCATGTCGGTCAGGCTGGTGTCCACATTGGCAGTGGCTGCTGGGATAAAACCACTGGGGGAGGAGATGACCCCTTCAACACCTTCTTCAGTGAGACAGGTGCTGGCAAGCATGTGCCCAGGGCCGTGTGTTTAGACCTGGAACCCACAGTCACTGATGAAGTTCGCACTAGCACTCAGTGCCCGCCACCTCTTCCACCCTGAGCAGCTCATTGCAGGCAAGGAAGATGCTGCCAGTAACTATGCCCGAGGGCACTACACCATTGGCAAGGAGATAGATCATTGACCTTGTCTTGGACTGAATTTGGAAACTGGCTCCACAGCTTTGGAGGGGGAACTGGTTCCAGGTTTACCTTCCTGCTGAGGGAACGTCCCTGTGGATTATGGCAAGAAGTCCAAGGTGGAGTTCTCCATTTACCCAGTCCCATCCCCCGCCCCCAGGGTTTCCACAGTTATAGTTGAGCCCAACAACTCCATCCTCACTACCCACACCACCCTGGAGCACTCTGACTGAGCCTTCATGGTAGACAATGAGGCCGTCTATGGCATCTATTGTAGAAATCTCGATATTGAACTTCCAACCTACACTAACCTGAATAGATTGATAGGTCCAATTGTGTCCTCCATCACTGCTTCCCTCAGATTTGATGGAGCCCTGAATGTTGATCTGACAGAATTCCAGACCAACCTGGTGCCCTAGCTCCGCATCCACTTCCCTCTGGCCACATATGCCTCTGTCATGTCTGCTGAGGAAGCCTACCATGAACAGCTTTCTGTAGCAGATATCACCAATGCATGCTTTGGGCCAGCCAACCAGATGGTGAAATGTGACCCTGACCATGGTAAATACATGGCTTGCTGCCTATTGTATCGTGGCGATGTGGTTCCCAAAGATGTCAATTCTGCCATTGCCACTGTCAAGACCTCAAGTACTATCCAGTGCCCCACTGGCTTCAAAGTTGGCATTCATTACCAGCCTCCCACTGTGGCACCTGCTGCAGACCTGGCCAAAGTACAGTGAGCTGTGTGCATGCTGAGCAACAACACAGCCATCACTGAGGACTGGGCTCGCCTGGACCACAAGTCTGACCTGATGTATGCCAAGCGTGCCTTTATTCACTGGTATGTGGGCGAGGGCATGGAGGAAGGAGCTTTTTCTGAGACCTGTGAGGACATGACTGCCCTTCAGAAGAATTATGAGAAGGTTGGTGTGGATTCTGTAAAAGGAGAAGGTGAAGGAGAAGAAGTTGTCCACAAAGTCAGGCACCTGGGTGGCTCAGTTGGTTAAGCTTTCAACTCTTGATTTAGGCTCAGGTCATGATCTCAGGTCAGATCTTGGGCTCTGCGCTCAGCAGGGAGTCTGCCTGAGAGTCTCTCCCTCTTCTGCTCCCCTCCCCTTGCTGTCTCTCTCTTTCTCTCTAAAATTAATCAATAAACCTTTAAAAAAAAAAGATTTTATCTTTCCCTCTCCCTCTGCCGCCCCCCCCAACAACAAAAATGTCACAAAGGTGCTGCCTTTAGAAGAAAGCTTATTCTGTTTTGAACATTGAAAAGTCGTGCTCTGATCAGTTAATTTGTATGTAGCAGTGTATACTCTCATATACAATTACTGACCTGTGCGTTAAAACATGACGCTTTGTTACAGACCCAAGCTGTCCATTTCTCTGATGGGTTTGAATAAAGTATTTCCTGGATTAAATGGGAAAAAAAAAAAAGTTATAATGAGTGGCTCCTGGTCATTGTCTTCTGTTTGCCCTCAACTCCATTCTGTCACATTGAAAGATAAGATTTCCCAGGCTTCCTGGTGTGTAGCCACTTGACTGTTTCTAGATAGTTGAATGGGAGAAGGAATAGTGTCAATTCCAGGACTGGCCCATAAAACCTTTCAACAGATGTTACCTAATTTCCTTTGCCTCTCCAATGGCAGAGCTACAGGATAGAAGGAACAAGGGTCTCTCGGTCACTTTTCAAAGGAAGCTGATCCCAAAAGCCATCTGATGAAGAGCAGCCACGTAGGATTGTTGTATGAATGAAAAATAAGTTTGGGGGGCACCTGGGTGGCTCAGGCGTTAAGCATCTGCTTTCGGCTCAGGTCATGATCTCAGGGTCCTGGGATCGAGCCCCACATCGGGCTCTCTGCTCAGCAGGAAGCCTGCTTCTCCCTCTCACGCTCTCCCTGCTTGTGTTCCCTCCCTTGCTGTCTCTCTCTCTCTCTTTCAAATAAATAAATAAATAAAATCTTTAAAAAAAAAAAAGAAAGAAAAGTAAGTTTTGTTGCATTTAGCTGGTGAAATCTATGGATTATTATTACAGCAATTAGTCTACTCTAACACAACTCTGACAGTGGCTTATTTACTATGTTCTTTTAGGACCTTAAGAATAAGTGATGTCTTGAGGGATGCTGTGGTGGAAACTTGGGGAGTCTACTTCAATGAGAACAGCCTTCCTTTTATATATTTAAGATATGTAATGTATGACATACTAACACACACATGTGTGATATGTAATGATGCACATGGTGAAGACTTCAAAAGGCACAAAAGATTTTATAGTTAAAAAAAATCTCCTTTATACCTTTGTCTTTCAGTCTCCCATTTGCCCTCCCTAGGAGCAATTTCTTTTACCCATTTCCTGAGTTTAAGTGATAATTTATATGCATATAAACATATGTACTGGTAAAACATTTAACCAATTCCTCATTAATGGACAAGTAGTGTATTTCCAACCTTTTGCTAGTATAAACAATGGCACAATGAATGTTCTTGCACATACGTCATTTTACAATATGCAAGTATATCTATAAAATGGATTTCTAGAATTGAAATTGCCAGATTAAAAGGCATATGGATTTTACATTTTTTTTAAAGATTTTATTTATTTGACAGAGAGAGAGACACACACAGAGAGAATACAAGCAGGGGGAGCAGCAGAGGGAGGGGGAGCAGCAGAAGGAGAGGGAGAAATAGGATCTCCGTGGAGCAGGGAGCCCAGACATGGGGCTCCATCCCAGGACCCTGAGATCATGACCTGAGCCGAAAGCAAATGCTTAACTGCTTAACCGACTGATATCCCAGGCACCCCTGTGTTTTACATTTTAATAAATAGTGCCAAATTGCCTTCCATGGGATTGTACCAACTTACATGTTTACTATTACTATACAAGTGGGCCTGGCTCTTCACATCATTTCCAATGTAACATATGGTTAAATTTTGGTTCCTTACTCTCTTGATATGTGAAAAATGGCATTTCATTGTGTGAAATTTTACATCTTTCACATGTTTATTTTTTCTTTCTTTTTTTTCCCCTTTCTCTTTCACATGTTTAAAAGCTACTTGCATTCCCTCTTCTATGAACTGAACTCTTCATTTTCAGCTGAGCTATCAATCTTTTTCTTATTGATTAGTGGAGTCCTTTAAATATTAAAGGAAATGTATCTACATTATTTGATAGAGTTAAGATCATTCAATAGATAAATTCTGCTGCTAAAAACCAAAGTTCAAAAATCACTGCCTTATGCTACTTTTCTTTCTTTCTTTTTTTAATATTTTATTTATTTATTTATTTTAATTTCTTTTTTTTTTTTTTAAGATTTTATGTATTTATTTGACAGAGAGAGACACAGCGAGAGAAGGAACACAAGCGGGGCGGGGGGGGGCAGTGGGAGAGGGAGAGCAGGGAGCCCGATGCGGGGCTTGATCCCAGGACCCCGGAATCATGACCTGAGCCGAAGGTAGATGTTTCATGACTGAGCCACCCAGGAGCCCAAGATTTTATTTTTAAGTAATCTCTACAGCCAACATGGAGCTTTGAATTCACAACCCCAAGATCAAGAGTTACCTGTTCTACCAACTGAGCCAGCCAGGCACCCCACTGCCTATGCTACTTTTTAACCTGGCCTTGCTAATGAAAGCTTGCCCCCTCATCCCCTTGGGAATCTTTGTCACTTAGAGTCCCAGCCAATACCACCTGTCCTTGTGGTTGAAACTCTAGGACAGAGTTTCTCAACTGCGGCACTGCTGACATTTTGGCTGGAAAACTGTTGTCAGGGGCTGCCCTCTTTATTATAGAACGTTTAGCAGTATCGCTGGCCTCTATCTGCTGAATGTCCATAGTCCATCCTTTCCTCCCCCACTGGGTTATGACAACCAAAAAATGTCTTCAGATTGTCAAAGATCTTCTGGAGGATGGGGGCAAAATTGCCCCAGTTGAGAGCCACTGGTCTAGGTCTTTATATTGCTGATGCTGCACTGCCATCACTATTTGCCTTAGTTTGGACATCCCACACATCTCTCCACATGATGTTTGATAATGTATAGAATACTCACATTCTGTATGGAAGTACAACAGTCATGTGATAAACTAATCAAAAGACAAAATAATATACATGAAACCATGAAAGAATAACACCTGCTAAACTTGTGGTTATACCTAGGAAATTTATTTTTTTTAATTTTTTTTTTTTTAGAGATTTTATTTATTTATTTGACAGAGAGAGACACAGTGAGAGAGGGAACTGTGGGGAGCCCAACATGGGGCTCTATCCCAGGACCCTGGGATCATGGCCTCAGCAGAAGACAGACACTCAACGACTGAGCCACCCAGGCGCCCCTTAATTTTTTTTTAAAGATTTTATTTATTTATTTGACAGAGAAAGACACAGTGAGAGAGGGAACACAAGCAGGGGGAGTGGGAGAGGGAGAAGCAGGCTCCCCGCTGAGCAGGGAGCCCGATGCGGGGCTCGATCCCGGCACCCTGGGATCATGGTCTGAGCCAAAGGCAGACACTTAATGACCGAGCCACCCAGGTGCCCCTATACCTAGGAAATTTGAAAAAGAAGCAATGTACGACAGGAAAGTCAGCCACCACTTAGGCCTCACAGAGTGGGAGGAGCTTAACTTGATCTCCAGAACCCAAGTGTAGCCCTCAGGTTGTAGTTTCAAAAAATGGTTCCTCTTGGGCACCTGGGTGGCTCAGTCGTTAAGCATCTGCCTTCAGCTCAGGGCATGATCCCAGGGTCCTGGAATCGAGTCCCACATCGGGCTCCCTCCCTCCTTGGGGGGAAGCCTGCTTCTCCCTCTCCCACTCCCTCTGCTTGTGTTCCCGCTCTCGCTATCTCTGTCTCTGTCAAATAAATAAATAAAATCTTTAAAAAAAAAAGGTTCCTCTTTTCCTTTTAAATTATTATTATTATTAATTTTAAATTGTTATTATTATTAATTTTACGTTATTATTGTATTTATTAGTATATTAGCGTATGTTATATATGTTTATCATTATATATTACATACATTATTATATATTATACATTTATTATTATACATTACCATATTTGTATATTATTATATTTATTGAATTAAATTATTATTATTTCCTTTTAATTAATTAATATATAAATGCTCATATTTATTTATTTATTAAGATTTTATTTATTTTTTTGACAGAGAGATAGAGAGAGAGCACAGGTAGGCAGAGAGGCAGGCAGAGGGAGAGGGAGAAGCAGGCTCCCCGCTGAGCAGGGGGCCCGACGTGGGGCTCGATCCGGGGACTCCAGAATCATGACCTGAGCAGACAGACGCTTAACCCACTGAGCCATCCAGGCGCCCCTAAATGCTTATTTTTTAAAAAAGATTTTATTTATTTATTTGAGAGAGAGTACAAGAAGGGGGAGGGTCAGAGAGAGAAGCAGACTTCCCGCTGAGCAGGGAGCCCAACTTGGGACACAATCCCAGGACTCCTGGATCATGACCTGAGCCGAAGATGGCCGCTTCACTGACAAGCCACCCAGGTGCCCCATAAATGCTCATTTAATACATGAAATTTTAGCAAGAAACATTTATTGATGTGTCCTCAACCCTTCTGTTTATGCCTACCCTCTCTATCAGGGATGTTAAAGTGTTAACATTCTGACATGTAACTGTCTATACTTTTTCCAAGCCTCTATAGCCATATTTATATATAGGTTTGTATATAGGTATATAGGGGTTTTAAAAATAATAAATAAGGAATCTTTATTAAATAATAAAAAGATCATAGTATACACATTTTTGTGCAACTTGTTTTGTTACAGTGTATCATAAACGTTTCTCAAGATCAGTTGTAGATCTTTTCAATGATTGCATAATATGCCATAATAGCTGTACACCATAATTTGATCAACAGTTTTCCTGATGAAGACATCTGGATTGTTTCTTTACTTTTTTCCCTGCAACATCTATACCATAATAAACATTCTGGCATTCATAGCCTTACACTTTTATTTCATTAAGATAAATAGGGTTTTGTTTTGAAATGTATGTATTTATAATTTTAATAAATATTCCAGATTACTTTCCAACAACACAAGATCGCAATGCATATGTATGAGAGTATCAGTTTCCCCATAGCCTGGTATGCAATAGATGGTAACAATAAAATTTGTTTTGTGTTTGCCATTAAGAAGTGAAAAATGGTACCTCATCGTTTTATTTGCATATCTCTGACTACTAATAAATTTGAACATATTTTAAATTTTTAGGTAGTCAAATATATTTTTTCATTTTTCATTTAATTTAATTTTAAAAAATTTTTTGTAAAGATTTTATTTATGTATTTGACAGAGAGAGACATCGAGAGAGGGAACACAGCAGGGAGCAGCTGGAGAGGGTGAAGCAGGCTCCTTGCTGAGCAGGGAGCCCGGGCTCAATCCCAGGACACCGGGATCATGACCTGAGCTGAAGGCAGATGCTTAATGACTGAGATACCCAGGCGCCCCTAATTTTATTTTATTTTTATTTTTATTTTTTTAAAGATTTTATTTATTTGACAGAGAGAGACACAGCAAGAGAGGGAACACAAGCAGGGGTAGTGGGAGAGGGAGAAGCAGGCTTCCTGTGGAGCAGGGAGCCCGATGTGGGGCTCGATCCCAGGACCCTGGGATCATGACCTGAGCCGAAGGCAGACGCTTAACGACTGAGCCACTCAGGCGCCCCACCTAATTTTATTTTTTATTTAATTTTGTTGGTGGCCCATACAGGGAAATATATATTTTATTTTATTATTATTTTTTAAAGATTTATTTATTTATTTTAGGGAAAGTGTGAGTGGGAGCAGGGACAGAGGGAGAGAGAAACTCTAAGCAGACTCCATACTGAATGAGGAGCCTGACTCAGGGCTCAGTCTCAGGACCCTGATTATGACCTGAGCCAAAATCAAGAGCTGGATGCTCAACCTACTGAGCCACCCAGGTGCCCTGAAATACATATTTTAAATAGTTCCTGTCCTAGTTAAGATCTTTCTTGCTACAAATTATACGGTATTCTTACTGTATTTTTTAATTTGGATCCTCAGTCCACCTAGAATTTATTTTTCATTTACTGTGAGGTAGGAATCTATATTTTTCCACATTAATAACTAGTTTTGTCAATACCACTTTTTTTTTAAAGATTTTATTTATTTATTTGAGACAGAGAATGACATAGAGAGAGCATGAGAGGGGGGAGGGTCAGAGGGAGAAGCAGGCTCTCTGCTGAGCAGGGAGCCCGATGTGGGACTCGATCCGGGGACTCCAGGATCATGACCTGAGCCGAAGGCAGTGGCTTAACCAACTGAGCCACCCAGGCGCCCCAATACCACTTTTTTAGAAGACACAGAGTTGGTACTAACTCCCCTAATAAATCATAGTCATATGAGACTGATATTATAGCTATAAAGCCAATTTATTTGTTTATATAAATAGAACTGAACTTTTCAAACATTTTTTCCCCCAGTGGAAAATTCTATATGGGAAACTAAATTACTGTTGAAGGCTGCTTAGGGGGCTTAGCACTAGAAAGCAAGTAAAAAATCTTAGTGACTAGTGCCAGAAATCTAGGACATTGGTATAATAAAAAAATATTTTGTCTTTGTCCCTTATTCCTGACACAGAACACCCTTGTAATTTCCTAGTGATAGGAGCTTTTTTTGTTATTCATAATAAGCCCTTTTCTGTCACTTCTGAGTTCATGTTAATGAGGTAGTTCTTAGGTGGGGCCCCCAGATAGCCTCAAGATGGAGGTGGTCACCACAAAGATGAGTGATTAGCAGGTGGGAACTTTCAGCCCCACTTTAGGCCTCCAAAGACAGGGTATGGGTGTGCTGGGGATTGAGCTGTATAAAGACCCTTGAACAATTAGGAGACTGCTGAACTGGTGTACAGATTCACATCCTGAGAGGGTGGTACACTTCAGCTCCAAAGGGACATAACCTCCTATGCTCAGGACCTTTCCACACCCTGCCTTAAGTACCTCTTCATCTGGCTGTTCATTTCTATTCTTTGTAAGGATACAGAGTAAACGTTTACTTTATAAATGTAAGTAATGTCTTCCTGAGTCCTCTGAGCCATTCTAGCAAATTCTTGAACTTTAGGGGGGTACCATGCAAACTCCCCATTTATAGTCAGAAGTACAGGAGTTCTAAGACTTGTGACTGGCATCTGATTGGGGGGCAGTCCTGTGAGACTGACTCCTGAAGCTGTGAGGTCTTTACTAATTCTGGGTAGTTAGTGTCAGGATTGAGTTGAACTGTTGAACACCCACGTGGTGTCTGAGGAATCAGAAAACTGGTTGTTGGTGCTGGAAGACACCTCACAGGCCGGTGCATCTATGTTCATCCCATCAAACCAGGTACCATCAACCTCATGTCACCTTTCACAAACTTTCTCACCTGAACTGTGCTGGGAACAAACTGAATTTCCTTGTCTTGTTTCTTTGCCTTTTTTCTCTTTTTCTTTTCTTTTCCTATATGGAAATAATATTCATTTACATTCTTAATTTATTCTTTCATTCAATAAATATATGTGCCAGTTACTCTCATAGAAAACTGATGATACAGAGGTGAACTGGATGAATAAAATTCCTGCTCTAGGTGGGGGAGACCATCAATAAAACATAGAGAAAAATAAGTTAACAAAGAAAATAGGGGAATGTGCTTTTTAATGTATTAAGTAAGGAGTAGAGAGGACTCGTTCTAGGCAAGGAGGCACTGGCAAAAAAGTATGAGAGATATGTGGCAGACTTTTATGTATTTAAGTGCTTTCAGAGTTATTTTCTACGTATATAAGGAAATACATATATATGGTCTCCCTTCCACACTCCCCCATCTATTTTTTCACAAATAGCATTATATTATACACACTGGTCTACATCTTGCACTGTGTAGCTTGGAGATCATCCCATATGAGAACTAAAAGAGCTTCCTCATTTAAAAACATGGCTTCCTAAAATGATAAACTCAAGTTAGAGTATACTAATGCTAAAAATATTTACAAGAAGGTCAAGGTCAGATTCGGGGGAGGTTTGAAAACCTGAACGTGAACTTGCAAACTTTAAGGACTCAAAATGACTTGAATTTCAGGCAAGTAGTTCTCAACGACTGGTAGGCCAGAAGTCTAGTTGAGAGGGTTTTGTTTTGTTGTTAAATACCATTTGTGTCTCATTTATCCTACCTGTCATATATACCCCTCTCTGATTTTTCAGCACATTAGAGATCATATTGATCACATAGCATTTAATAAATACCAGGAAGTGTCCTTGATGTACAATATATATAAATGAATGAATGAGTGAATAAGTAAGAGATGTCCATAAGCTTACAAATATCTTTCTCAAAAAAAGCTGGGAATTTTCTCTCAATTTCGTTTAAAGGTAAACTGTTCTCTTTATTTTGTAGGTTGTTGTTGTTGTTATTGTTAAGTAATCTCTATACCCAAGGTGGGGCTTAAACTCAGAACACCAAGATTAAGAGTTACACGCTCTGGGATGCCTGGGTGGCTCAGTCTGCCTTCAGCTCAGGTCATGATCCCAGGATCGAGTCCCACATTGGGCTCCTTGCTCGGCAGGGAGCCTGCTTCTCCCTCTGCCTCCTGCTCCCCCTGGTTGGGCGTGCACTCTCTCGCTCTCTGACAAATAAATAAATAAAAATCTTAAAAAAAAAAGTCACATGCTCTACTGACTGAGCCACGCAGGTACCCCAAATTTTCTCTCAATTTTAATGGGATGCTGACTCTCAACATTTCATGTATTACATCCCACCAATGTGGTTAAGAATCAATTTATGAAATATTTTGTTGGTTAAGGAAGAGAAAGTGGGGGAGAGAACAGGGTCATGACTGTCAGCCGGGAAGGGTGAGGTGCCTATGTAATTAGGAATTGAGGAGAGTAGGAGGGAAGGAAGGACAACAGGATTCAGTCAGAGGGCATCAATCTGGGGGAACACTTCAGATATGATTCCAAGGCTTCAAGAACAAAAGGGATCACTTTCAGAAATGAAAAGTGACTAGGTGGGAGTCTCTCAGTTTCGAGGGAGGGGGATGGAAAAAAGAGAGCGTGCACCAGCACACGTGTGTACATCAGCACCAGTGAGCCAGGGAGGGGCAGAGGAAGAGAATCTCAAGCCCGTGCCAACTGAGTGGGGAGCCCCAGGCAGGGCTCTATATCATAACCCTGAGATCATGACCTGAGCAGAAACCAAGAGCCAGAGGCTTAACCAACTGAGCCACCCGGGCACCCCCAACTTTTGGATTTGGATGGGACCTTAGAGATACATTTTCAATATTTTATTTATTTATTTATTTATTTATTTATTTATTTATTTATTTATTTATTT
>NW_023270233.1:3623040-3794309 GCF_011800145.1 Mirounga leonina
TTTATTTATTTATTTATTTATTTATTTATTTATTTATTTATTTATTTTAAGAATGAAGAAACAGGGCTCCTGGGTGGCTTGAGTCCTTAAGCGTCTGCCTTCAGCTCAGGTCATGATTCTGGGGTCCTGGGATCCAGAACCATGCTTCTCCTTCTCCCTCTGCAGCTCCCCCTGCTCATGCTCTCTGTCTCTCGAATAAATAAATAAAATCTTAAAAAAAAAAAAAAAAGAGTAAAGAAACAAGTTGCTTGCCTAAATTTTCAATTGGCTCAGTATAGGCAGGCCCCCATAATAAGCTTAAGGTATGGTTTACTATAAACTTGAAGAGGTCCTTTAAGGGGTTCTAATGCCGCACTGCAGAGGCAGATGCTCTACCAAACATTGGCTCTAAATTTGCCTTAGTTAAGGCTAGATATGGAATGACAGTGTTCTGGAATTTCAAGGAGAGTGGAAAGTAGAGGGGCTTCTAGTATGCAATTTAATTATTCATTTATTTATGGGACTGATATTTTGAGCTACTAGGTACTCCTCCTCACTTTACATATATCTCAATTCTTACAACCCTAAAAATATTACCATTTTAGAGATGAGAATATTACATTTAGAAAGGCCAAACAAATTGCTCAAGGTGGCGGGCAAGAATCTCAAATCCCAGCCCAAAGTCAGAAGCCTATACGGGCCAAGTCAGGTTCATTCCGCTCTTTCCTTATCGCCCGCTTGACCCAGTACACTCAGAGAAGGTAATTCACACACCTTTGGAGCCGAGGTGGTGCCGGAAAGCCGATAGGTTGGTCTCCAACCCCCCAGATCAGAAGTTTTTCAGGGCGGACACCTGCCTTAAGGATTTGACAATTTACACCACCCTGCAAGTGATGGGGTTGGGGAGCAGTCAGCCAAAGACAGGAGCAAGAAGAAAACGGAGCAAAGACGAGCTGTCAAAATGGTGTGAAGAGGGTGAGGAGTGAACTGCGTCTTTTATCCTCTACTTAACGCTGTTAAGACTACCCAGCGTATTTCACGAAGCTAAGCCTTGGCCAGCTTCATTCCTCACCGCCTCTCAGGAGCTAAGTTTTAACCTCTTAGCTTAAATCTAGAAAAGACTTAAGGCAAGCAAGGTGTGCACTTCAGACTTAAGTGGAAATTCGCAGTGTGAACCAAAACTTGAGCCATCCGGGCGACAGTGATTTGACGCCAGTTTTGAAAAGAAGTTGGGAAACGGGCGACTTTGGCGGCCAGGCGCGCCTGCCGCACAGGGGTGGGGCCGCGTTTCCTTCCAGCCCACGCCGCCTCCGCCCGCCACGTGACCCGCCGTGTTGTGGTCCGGCCCGCGTGGGTGGCGGGAGCGGCGGGAGGGCGGGGGCGACGAGGGCCCGGGTCACGTGACGGGGTTTAAATCTCCCGCAGCCGGAGCCGCGGGGGCGCCAGTGCCGCGAGTCGAGCGGGAGCAGAGGAGGCGAGGGAGAAGGGCCAGAGAGGCAGTTGGAAGATGGCGGACGAGGCGGCGCTCGCCCTTCAGCCCGGCGGCTCCCCCTCGGCGGTGGCGGCCGAGAGGGAGGCCGCGTCGCCGCCCGCCGGGGAGCCTCTCCGCAAGAGGCCGCGGAGAGACTGTCCCGGCCTGGGGCGGAGCCCGGGCGAGCCCGGTGGGGCGGCCACTGAGCGTGAGGTGCCGGCGGCGACCGGGGGCTGCCCCGCGGCGGCCGCGGCGCTGTGGCGGGAGGCGGCGGCGGCGGGCGGGGAGCGGGAGGCCCAGGCGGCGACGGCCGGGGAAGGAGACAATGGGCCGGGCCTACAGGGCCTATCCCGGGAGCCGCCGCCGGCCGACGACTTCTACGACGACGACGACGACGACGACGAAGGCGAAGAGGAGGAAGAGGCGGCGGCGGCGACGATTGGGTACCGAGGTGCGCAGGGCGCGGGCGGCAGGGACTGCGCATCCCCTCCTCCCTCTCTCGGGGCCCCCTCTGGTGTGGGGTTGGGGGGGTTCTCTGAGGCGGGCTGGGGGCTCAGGTCTGGTTCTGGGGCCTCCCTCTCCCCACCACGGGCCTCAACTGTGTGCCTCCCTGGCTGCTGGCTGGGCTGCGGGAGCGGCCCGCGTATTCCCTCCCTCCGCTCCCTCTTTCCCTCCCTCCGCGGCCCGCCTGGGCGGCCTCGCGCTTTGCGCAGCCGCCGCGCCGCGAAGCTCCCGCAGTTGGTTTTTAAAGTAAGTTTCTCTCTCCTCCTCCTCTCTTTAGCATATTGCCTTTGTTGAACATCTTTCGCTCTTCCACACCCCTTCCCTGCACAGTTAAATCTGCAACTTTTGCTTGGTCCTTTGCATCCTTTTGCAGTTGTCTTTGCAAACTGACACACCTGTGCAATTATTGTGTTTTTTTTAGGATCTCTGTTTTTAAACTTGTTTTAAATTTTAAGGAGCAAAGCTGTTTCTAAAGTCATAGTCTGCAAAATTGCAAAAGTATAGCTTTTTGCAAAAGACATTACAGTTATTTGGTGCAGTTAATGCTGGGTATGGAGCATGATAGTACTTTAAGACTTTTTTTTTTTTTTTTAAGATTTTATTTACTTATTTGACAGAGACACAGCGAGAGAGGGAACACAAGCAGGGGGAGTGGAAGAGGGAGAAGCAGGCTTTCCGCGGAGCGGGGACTCCTATGCGGGGCTCGATCCCACGACTCTGGGATCATGACCTGAGCTGAAGGCAGAGGCTTTACGACTGAACCACCCAGGCGCCCCTGAGGGTTTTCATATTTTCAATCTGAGATGTTTCTGTCGTGGATGGATGTTCGTCTTTATCAATAAATACAATCAGTGGACATTTGACCATTTGACCATTCGTGTGCATTCAAGTCTAGATTTGTAAATTGACCCTTGATTTCGATAAACAGTTTAATATGGGAAATGAATAACGCATATATCTTTGTATGTCTAGTATTATACAAGAGAAGAGCACAGTCATAGTTATGTTTGAATGACTTAAGTTTTTGACAAGTTTCATGACTTCCTATTACTTGTGATCTGTAATTTCAGTGTAACTAGATTAGTACTTCCTGTGTTTTAAGTATAACTATTTCTAGATTTTGGCGAACTGGAAGTTTTAAGATTCTTTGCAGGATCCATAAAGATGAGGCTATATTGCTCCTATGAATGGTGCAAACTGACCCAGGAGGCATTTTTAACCTAGGCACTATGAATGAATGTTCAGTGGTTTATTCAGTGAAAATCATTGCATCATAACTGTTATAGATCTTCATACATTTTAGATGCAAATTGTTTCAGCCACCTTGAGTTACTTTGGGTTCTTTTGCAGATGACCTTCTGTTTGATGATGAAATAATCACCAACGGTTTTCATTCCTGTGAAAGTGATGAGGATGATAGAGCCTCACATGCAAGCTCTAGTGACTGGACTCCAAGGCCACGGATAGGTATGGTTTCAGAACTTTAGAGAATGTCTTCTTTGTATATTTTTTAATGTCAACTAAAAATAGAGTTTTCTGGACCCTTATAACCTGGTATTGAGGTTCTTAGGTGCTTCCTGACATTTAGTGTCAGCTTATGTTTTCTAGGGAAAGTCTAGTGCTTTATTCTGTTTTTGTTTTTAAACAGCTTAATAATAAGCCCATGGAAGCTGGCACCTGGTATTTCTGTCAGGTCCTTCTCACTCCTCCAGTTCTTTCACTTGTACCCCTCTGTGTGGAGTGCTTTTTCTCCAGTTAGAGTATCTTGTTCTTTCTCAATTCAAATCTGTTTGTTTTTTTTTAAACACTTATCACTTTTTAATAACCTCTGTATCTAACTTCGTTTTATTTCCTGTATATAGAAAATAAACCCCGTGGGGGCAGGGATTTTTGACTGTGGTATAGTGTTTTGTCGGTGCCTAGAAAAGTGCCTGGCACACAGTTTGTGCTCAGGAAATATTAAATATGCTAGATAATTAACCATTTAATCTAACCAATAATCTAACCATTTAATTCTAGTAGCTTTTTTGACATTTCCATCAAATTTCTACTTAGATGATCTTGTCTATTGCAAATACTAACAGCTTTATATCTGCCTTTCTAATACAGATTCCTTTTATTTTTCTTGTCTATTGTAGTGGTTAGTACTTCTAGTACAATATTGAAGAAAATAAAAACAAAAACATTTACCAGAATTAAATTTCTATGGTTAAGATCTAGGAGAATACACAGTAATTAATAACAGAAGTATGTACAAAAGAGTTCTACAAATCAATAAAGAAAAGGTACCAGTCCTGAAAGCCCACAGGAAATCTATACGTAATTACTATCTCCTTAAAATTTTCCAGTAATAATAATTTTCAATTTGATCTTAGACCGAAGTTATAGGATACATGATCATTATTTAAAACTCAACTGTATTTCTGTATATTAGCAACAATCCGAATTTGAAATTTAAAAGTTGATATCATTGACCCTTTTATCATTATATAATGACCTCCTTTTTCCCTTAAAATCACTTTTTCTCTTAAGATCATTTAAAAAATCTATACTGTGTATAGATTGACTTCAAAGGGGCAAGGATGCATTGGAGATAATTGCAGTAGTCATGGTATAAGACATGATTTTAGGTTAAACCATGATAGCAATAAAGAAAGAGAGAAAGAGTAGCTTTAAAATTAAATTTTGAGGTAAAATTGGCAAATTTATTGTAAATGCCTGTCATCTTTTTTTATATCTTATTAATCTGTAATTTTTCATGTCTTCTTCATTTAGAAAGTTATTTCAGGTTAAAAAAGAGTATCGTTGAGAAAGAGGAGACGTAACTGAATTTGTAGAGTAACAGCAAAAGCTATTAGAGAATCTAAGATTTTTATCAAATGAAAATAGTGCTTTGATCAAGATTACCATAGATGCATAGCCTTTATATTTGTGTTAAGATAATTTTATAGTACATCTTTCAAAAGATTTTTAAAAACACTAAGTGGCAATGCTTCATTTTGTCACCTCTAGGAACAAGACACACCCCCATCTATCAAGGCAGGGTGGTGAGGAGGGACTTAACAGCACCAATAAAAACATAGCTTTGGTTTGGTTTGTTGTAAAAATAAATAAGTAAATAAATAAAAATTGTTAGTTAATTTTGACTTTTTAAAAAATTAACTCTTAAATACATGGTATTTTATAGCTCAAGATAGCTCAACTTTTTTTTTTTAATTTGTAATTTAACATCTTTCTTTGGCTTTTCTTCAAACGAATGGTGCTCAAAACGATAAAAACAAACATGAAAGAAATTGCAGAAGTAGAGGCAATTGCTTTGGAAACAAAATTAGAGCGTGGAATTTGGCATGCAACTCTGGGTGTGCATTATGGCCTTTGCCACTTACTAACTGGGTAGTCTTGGGCAAACTGTTTTCTCTCTCTCAGTGTCAGTTTTCTCATCTATTAAAAATATTTCAGGGAAGACTTATGTGAATTAATAACTGACAGTTCCTGACATTAAATAAGTACTCAGTAAATGAAGGTAATTATTATCAGCAATTGAATAATTAATGTTGATAGTCTTTTGATCCAAAACAGCTTAACATACTAAATTTTTAAGTCTTAACATGACATATTTTTTTTGAAAGAGAAAATAATAATTGATCTGAAGAATGAATTTTCGTTTTATTCTTAGAAACAGGAGAGAAGACACTGGATTTAAGAGCTCTAAGAGCAGGCACATCTCTAATTTGATCTTCATCTCATTGGGAGAGAGCACTAGCTCTAAAGAATGAAATACCTTTATATTGTGTGTTCTTTGCAAAAAAAACTTTGAAGATTGCTAATTCATTACTTTAGAAAATGAGATTTTGAATTACTTGGAGGTGGATTCGATCTAATTCTTTTCCTTCTTGATGTAGGTCCATATACTTTTGTTCAGCAACATCTCATGATTGGCACAGATCCTCGAACAATTCTTAAAGATTTACTACCAGAAACAATTCCTCCACCTGAATTGGATGATATGACACTGTGGCAGATTGTTATTAATATACTTTCAGAACCACCAAAAAGGAAAAAAAGAAAAGATATTAATACAATTGAAGATGCTGTGAAATTACTGCAAGAGTGCAAAAAAATAATAGTTCTAACTGGAGCTGGGGTACGTAAGATGTATAAAACACTAGTAAAAGAGGGAGGTGGTATGTGATTTTTTCTTGGGGCCTTTTTCAATTAGGAAACATTTTTTGTGTAGAATTTTTCCTAACATGATAATGGGAATTTGTGTTTGGAAACTGCTGTATAAAAAGTGCTGCAGGGTGCCTGGGTGGCTCAGTTGGTTAAGCGACTGCCTTCGGCTCAGGTCATGATCCTGGAGTCCCGGGATTGAGTCCCACATCGGGCTCCCTGCTCGGCGGGGAGTCTGCTTCTCCCTCTAACCCTTCCCCCTCTTGCGCGCGCGCGCGCGCGCGCTCTCTCTCTCTCTCTCTAATAAATAAATTAAAAAAAAAATCTTTAAAAAGTGCTGCAGCAGTTGAATTGGTTCATTACTGTAAAAACCTCTCCAACAACTGTAAAAGATTTCTGTTTGTAAATACAGTAAGTGGAATTTAAGGCAAGGTTTTTACTTATTATACTACAGCTCCTAAAGGAGATGCAGGGGATGCTGTTTGCATTAAAGTGTGTCAGGGTCTGATGGAAAAATTGGATCTTTGTTCCATCTTTATGGGAAACCAGGAACCTAATTGGTGTTCACAAGTAAGTAACAGTGTTGGGAAGGCAACAGGTAGCTTGACGTGTTGCATTAGCCCCACTTTGGGTTAGCACTTAACTAGCTACCTAAGGCTATTGTGTGTTTAAAACAGAGTATGTTACATGTTAGTGACCTAGGGCAACTGTTGGGAGTAAAATTCAGACCTGTTTTTTGCCATTTTGAGTTAAGGCAGAGTGCTATTTAACCATAAATGATTATCAAGAATAGTTCTGCTTTGTTCCCAGGTGTGGTTGAGACAAGGGAGTTTTATTCTGAGGTTAGAGTGGAGTCAGCTGATGAAATTGTGAAACAAAAAGTTAACTTCTGAAATTCCTATTTGAAATGTCAGTTTAGAATTAAAATATCGTATGATAGAATTTTTTTTTTTTTTTTTAAGATTTTATTTATTTGCAAGAGAGATAATGAGAAAGAGCATGAGAGGGAGGAGGGTCAGAGGGAGAAGCAGACTCCCCGCTGAGCAGGGAGCCCGATGTGGGACTCGATCCCGGGACTCCAGGATCATGACCTGAGCCGAAGGCAGTCACATAACCAACTGAGCCACCCAGGCGCCCCGTATGATAGAATTTTTAAAGAAAATACAGGAATTTAATATTCTTGAAATACTATAACCCTGACCAGATGACAGTTTTGTTTTTTCAAATACCTGACTGCGATAGAAAATCTTGCCTGCTTTGTAGATAAAATAATTTGAAATGATTTACTGTTCTCAAATTGCAGTTGCTTTAATGTGTTGGTTAAATGTTTAAAGGTTTAAAGTTAGCCTGACAAAAAAAATTAGCCTGACTTAAAATTCCTTACCCTATTGTGAATGGAAAATATGGTGGATTTCATTATACTCTTGTTTTTTTGTGTGTGTGTTTATTTGAATTTGAAATTAGAGTAGGGCAGTATTGTTGTTCCCCAAGATAAATTTTAAAGTAAATATTTTTCAGCTCTTCCCTAATTATATGATGAACTAGTAATTATAAACGTAGATGGAAGATTTAATTGTACAAATTATGCCATGCGTATTTCAGGTTTCTGTTTCTTGTGGAATACCTGACTTCAGGTCAAGAGATGGTATTTATGCTCGCCTTGCAATAGACTTCCCAGACCTTCCAGATCCTCAAGCAATGTTTGATATTGAATATTTCAGAAAAGATCCAAGACCATTCTTCAAGTTTGCAAAGGTACTATGAAGTCTTCTAGTTGTTCTTTGGCCTTCTCTCATGAAAATGTATTTTATTCATATTTAGGCTTCTTAAGTTGACCATTCATTGTCTAGTAAATTGGGTACTAGGACTGTGGTAGAGTAAGATCACGAAATAAAGTCATTTCAGTCAGAATTTTCTTCCCAGAAGGGGGACTATCATTTACTTTCCATTTTAGGATTGGGCTTATTTTTAAAGAGATTATTTCATATTTTTCAAGTTTGCATTTTAGTAATGGCCTTTACATTGTTCAGGCTATTTTAGAGGTTAATAGACCATATGAAAGTAACATCACTGTTTTGATTTTTAATATTTTTTATGGGTCATAAAGATTGTAATCTTTGCTAATGTTTTATAGTAGACACTTTAACATGTGAAGATGTGCCTCAAAAATCTGTGGTTAGGGATGAAGATTCTTAGGTTACATTTTAGTCAAGATTGCTTTATTTTGCTCTAGAGTCTCTAGAGCTGCACTAATTTGGAATCCTCTAGCTACATGGGGCTGTTGAGTACTTAAGTGTACTGAGATGTGATGTAAGTATGGAAGATATACCAGATTTTGGAAATGTAGTATGGAAAAAATAGAAAATAGTATTATTATATATTTATAGGTACTGATTATATGTAGAAATAATAATGCTTTTGATATTGGGTCAAAAATTACGATGATTTCATGCTTTTAATGTGGTTACTAGGAAATCCATGGCTCACATATTTCTATTGGGCAGCTCTCCTATAAAGTTCGAGATTAAATTATACCATGCCCAGGAGATTTTAGTCATTAGAAGACTTTTATTTTTTTATTCTATAGTTCAGTCTTATGGAAAGAAATTGTAAAATTGTTATTGCTAAACTTTAGTATATTTGATAAGGGTCTTTTGTATTGACTAATTTTCATAAATCTAGAAATTAAATGAACCTGAATTTTAATTAGAGTGCTTTTTTTTTTTTTAAGGTTTTATTTATTTATTCGACAGAGAGGGACACAGCTAGAGAGGGAACACAAGCAGGGGGAGTGGGAGGGGGAAAAGCAGGCTCCCCGCAGAGCAGGGAACCCAATGTGGGGCTCGATCCCAGGACCCTGGGATCATGACCTGAGCCGAAGGCAGATGCCCAACAACTGAGCCACCCATGTGCCCCTAAAAGTGCTACTTTCAAACCATATGACCTATTTATATAACTCAGAAGAGCTCTAACATGCCACTGCTAGTGGTACTACTACATGATTTTGAAGAACAATGAAATATCACTTAATTATAGGTTTCTTGATTTGGACCTAGGACATTCACATAATAATAGCTCTAGTTAGCAGAAATGAACACTTAAGAGGGCCAGCAAGTAACTAGAAATTACTTTATCTTCTATTTGATGATAAAAGTTGATGGTACATTTATATAATGCTCACTAGATTTTTGCTGTAAATTCTGTGTTCTGAGAAGAAACACATTGCCCAAACGAACTCGTCAGCTTTTTCCCCTGAAGTATATATTAAATTGCCTAGTAAAGTAGTAACCTGACACTTGGGAAAAATGTGGTAACTGAGAATTGAAATAGCAAGGGTAAGAAACTTTAGTTGTTTAATGTACAGACTTGGGTACTCAGTTTGAGCTTAAACTAGCTTTGATGTGTAAGAATCTGTAGAAGCAATTCAGAATTACTCTACTAAAGACAAATTATAGGAACTTTAAAAAATGCACTTAACAAATCTGGACCATGCATAAGAGAAAATAAGTTGAGTTATGGTAAAAATGGCACACTGTTAATGTGTTACAGTGTTTTTAACCACTGTGTACATCTTTCATGCCACCTGGGAGAAGAAAAGTTTGGAGGGGCAGCATTTTTTTCTTCCATAAAAGCTTTAAGGAGTTATGTGTATTTTTTTAGTTTAGTGAAAAAAATAAGTGTAGTCATCTATAAAGTGCATCCTTTTTCAGTTTTGTTAATATAAGTTTAATTCTGCATGATTGCTCTGAGTTTTCATTTAAGTTATGGTAAGAGCCAAATATATTCACCTTTGTAACTGCTACTCATATAGAATTGTTATGCTTTTAATTCTCATATTAGGAACTGCCTAAACAAATGCTTTTAGTTGCTGAAGTAGCACTTAAAATTGATAGTAATGGTAACAGACTGAGTTAATTTTGGCCTAAAAATGAATAGGAAAAAGCTTAAGGGGGAAATAAGTAAGGACAAAGAATCAAAGATCATATACAGAAATGGAGAGTGGGGAGGATATGTAAATATTACACAGTATTTTACCAGATTCTTTAAATATTACATAAATACTCATAGCCTAAAATTTTTTTTATCAGTTTCTCTAACTGGGCAGAAAGTTCGTAAGAATGGCTTATGATTTTAGTCCGTTAGGAGAAAGTGAATTTAATATGACACCATGAAAAGAGTAAATATTACTGGTGAAATTTAGACATTTTGGAAAGAAGGAATTTCTAAACATGTATTGAGGCAATGATTGTATATAATTATTGAGAAGAAACAGATTTCATTTAGATGCGAAATTCCAGCTGGCTCAGTAGAGCAGTTTTTCAACCTGTTGACATATTGGGGTGGATGATTCTTTGCTGTCAGGAACTGTCCTATGCATTGTAGGATATCTAGCAGCATCCTTGGCCTTCTCCCCCTAAATGCTATTAGTAACACTCTCACTCCCAGTCATCACAATCAGAAATGCCTCCAGACATTGCCAAACATCCCGTTTGAGCATCACTGTATTACAGTGTGCCTACCTGTGGGGATATCTCTTTGAATTCTTGCATATAAGAACAGTTAAGCGCAACATTAAAGCTGTATAGCCATGTTCTGAACCATAGTGCATTGTAAGGGTTTGGATTGATAATGAGTTGTGGTCATGGTTCTCAGGAGTCTAAAACAATTTACAGATACTGTTAAAAATGAGGGGTTGTATTAAGAGTCAGGGTGAAACTGAGGATATATAAATAACTTTTTTTTTGTTGTTAAAAAGGACTGTGTTCAGAGAGTATAGATGATATCCATATTGAATTCAATGAATATCCTTTACTCTAAAGTGATTAAAAGTCAAAAAGTAGACGGGGAAATAACTGAATTTTTATGAACTAAATTCCAAACATCTTTATATATATTCAATAAATGATCATTTTATTGATAATGTGCAAACATACCAGATTCTATAGTTAGAAAGTTAAACTCTTAAAACCAGCTCATCACCTTTCATCAAAAAATGCAAGCCCCCCCCCCCCAAAAGCCACAATCCCATTCATCTGAAGACAGTGTTGGTACCTATGTGTATGTAAATCACGTATGTATAAAGGCACCTATAGTTTTATACCCGAATGTATTATTTTTGTTTTATTTACTTATTGAATGTATATTTTTATTATAAAAATGGGCTGTTTTGCCTACTGCTTTGGATTTGTCTTTTGTATTTAATAAATTTTTTCTTTCAGATATTTGAATATTTTATAATGGTCATAATGTTCATCCACTGGTGTACTATAATTCCACAAGTGCACATTTCGGGTGTTTCCTACTTTCTTTTATTGTAAATAGTGTTGCTGTGATTGTACTTTTTGGTATGTTTCCAGTGTTTTTAGGATAAATTCCAAAGTGCAGTTGCTAAAGGTCATGATAGGTTTTGTCTCACTGCTACCTGGAAAGGTGGAATAAAGTATACTCCTATCAGAAGTGTGTTAGAAGGCTGACTTAGCATGCTTCTGCCCCCTACACACCCAAAAAACCCTCCACAGTATACTGTTGGCATTAAAATACTTAAAAAAAAAATCACATGCACACGTGTGTGTGTGTGTATGTATGTGTGTTGTATATGTGGTTTAAAAAATTCTTAACAGTACAAAACATGTTAGTTGGCTTCCCCCTTCAGTCATCTCTATCTCCAATCTCTTCAAAGTTTACCATGGTAAGATGTTTTCTTGGGTTATTGTTCCAGGAAAAAAAAAATGAGTAAACTTGTTTGTGTATATAGGAGAGGGGCATTACTGTAAGTTTTCAGTATTTTGAAAATAATTACCAACAGAATCACACACCCTTTTCTCTACCTTGCTTTTTTTTCCTGCTTAATATTCTTGGAAATAGTTTCATAGTGGCACTTAACAGATATACGTCTTTTTTTTTTTTTAAGATTTTATTTATTTATTTGAGAGAGAGAGCATATGAGAGGGGGGAGGGTCAGAGGGAGAAGCAGACTCCCTGCTGAGCAGGGAGCCCGATGCGGGACTCGATCCAGGGACTCCAGGATCATGACCTGAGCCGAAGGCAGTCGCTTAACCAACTGAGCCACCCAGGCGCCCCAATATACGTCATTTTTAAGAAAAGGCTACATAGTACTATAGTTGTACCACAACATATTTAATCAGTCTCCTATTAATGGATATCTAGAGTTGTGTTTTTGTTTTTTTTTAAAGATTTTATTTATTTATTTGACAGAGACACAGTGAGAGAGGGAACGCAAGCAGGGGGAGTGGGAGAGGGAGAAGCAGGCTTCCTGCAGAGCAGGGAGCCCGATGCGGGGCTGGATCCCAGGACCCTAGGATCATGACCTGAGCCGAAGGCAGACGCTTAACAACTGAGCCACCCAGGCGCCCCTAGAGTTGTTTTTAAGGCAGTTAAAACTATCAGTTCAATAGATAAAAATCAGTATCTTATTTATCATATTAGTGTTTTGTTTTTGTTTATTAGTGTGGATGACTGCTTTTTACTACTGGCCATGTGTATATCTTTGAACTGCCTATTTGTTCTTAGCTGTTTTTTTCCATTGAGATGCTTCTTTCTCATACTGATTGTGGAGACATCATGCATTCTTGAAGAGTGTTTTTAAGTTAGATGGTGATTGGAATTCAAGTTGCAGCAGTCCCTTGAGGATGTGCAAAATGCAATACCTAATAGTGGTGCTTAATTAGCTTAAAAGAGAAATAGGAAATGATGTTGAGGGATCAAAAACTGAAAAGGCAGTATGCATAGTGATTAAGAGCCACACTTTGGTGTCAAAACTGGATTTGAATGACAGCTCTTCTACTTGGTCTTGTGACTTTTGGCAAGTTATTTCTGTGCTTTAGTTTTTTCATCTGCAAAATGGGGATGTATATGTCTACAATAGAGTCAGCAAACCTTTTCAGTATAGGGCCAGATAGTAAATATGGTTTTCTTTGTGGGCCGTATAGGAACTCTGTCATGTTTTGTTTACCTTTCCAGCCTTTAAAGTTTTTTTTGATTTTTTCTTTTTTTTGAGGATTTAATTAATTTATTTGTCAGAGAAAGAGAATGTGCACAAGCAGGGGGAGTGGCAGACAGAGGGAGAAGCAGGCTCCCCACCAAGCAAGGAGCCTGATGTGGACTGGATCCCAGGACCCTGGTATCATGACCTGAGCCAAAGGCAGACGCTTAACTGGCTGAGCCACCCAGGCATCCCACCTTTCCAGTCTTTTAAGATGTAAAACCCCAGTCCTCAGCCTGGTCTACAGCATTATAATAAAGGGCTCCTGTTATGCCTGGTAAATACATCTTTGTGGAAGCAATGCATCTTTTTTTTTTTTTTTAAGATTTTATTTATTTGACAGAGAGACAGCGAGAGAGGGAACACAAGCAGGGGGAGTGGGAGAGGGAGAAGCAGGCTTCCCACCAAGCAGGGAGTCTGATGTGGGGCTCGATCCCAGGACCCTGGGATCATGACCTGAGCCGAAGGCAGACGCTTAACGACTGAGCCACCCAGGTGCCCCAGCAATGCATCTTTTTAATAGCATTTCAAGTATTGGTCCCAGTTCTGCTTTCATTCTAATCTATAAGTACCCCTATAGCAGTAACAGAATGGTCTAGCTCACATAATTGTTTTCCTAATAGTACTTTACAATGTTCAGATTTGGGATGGTCTATCTTACTTAGAACAGGGCTAGCTAACATGTCACAGTTCCAACATAGGAGATCAATCCATACTTTTGTGACTCTTTTTTTTTTAAGATTTATTTATTTGAGCAAGAGGGAGAGCACGGGGAGGGGCAGGGGAAGAGGAAGAAGCAGACTCTCCACTGAGCAGGGAGCCCAGGAGTGTAAGATCACGACCTGAGCTGAAGTCAGATGCTTAAACCGACTTAGCCACTCAGGCATCCCAATCCATACTTTTATCTGAAAGTTTTATCCACAGCCATTTGGTTTTTAGCAGACTTCATGTTAAGAGCCTGTCTTGGGAGTAATATCCATTAAAAGTCCTTCCAGGGTAATTTTTTTTCATTATTTCAGATTATATCCTTTAGTTTGAATACAGTATTTAAATCTAATGATTGCAACATAGTCCACTGTATATGCAAAAGAAAATAGTTAAGATTCAAATCACTTAGGTTCTAACATATAAAATGTAGGCTTATAAAATAAATTATTTATAGTTTATCCCCAACTACAGGAATTGATTTGTAACTTTAAGGGCTAAACTACCCTGAACTGTTACGGATTGGACATGAAGGGAAACTGGAGTGTAGAACTGAATCTACTGTACCACAACATCTTTGTGCTTCTTACCTTCCCCTTTAAAAAGGGAATGGGGAGGGGCACCTGGCTGGCTTAGTCGGTAGAGCATGCAATTCTTGATCTTAGTTAGGGTCATGAGTTCAAGTCACTTGTTGGGCATGGAGCGTACTTTAAAAAAAAAATTTATTATACATATATATATAAAAGGAATGGGGGATGATAAGACACAGAGAAGTTCATTCCAGGAGGGTAGAGTCTTGGTACTCTTGCTCCCCAAACCTGCTCTGGAGGCAGTCATTTGTTCATGTTATGAGTGTGGCATGCTGTTCTCATGTTCTTTATTAGAACCTATCTGTAGCCTAGCATATTGTAATCTTTGTTGTAAAAACAATTTTTTTATAAAAACTTTTAATAGCCATTTCCAGAGAGAGCTTAGTAAATAATTATGACGATTAATCCTTTAAATGTACTAGAACAAAGCATTCTGGGGAGAAAACAATGGTTAGTATAGCATGATACAGTGGTTCAAAACATAATGTAGCTTTCAGTTTTCTATAAACATAGCTTTATAAGCCCTTGTTAATTCTTTCTGTATGCATTGTCTGCTTCTTAAATTGCAAAGTAGTCAGTGAAATTCATGATACAAGTTTGAATGTGAGGCAGAATCTTTGGATTTTTGTAAAACATTTTCAGTAGCATACGAACATGTATGTGGTGGTAGTTAGAGATTGCTTATTATTTTTCCTAAAAGGTATCCCTGTAGAGAGTTTCTTAAAATTTGGAATATTAAATAGGTTAAAAGTAAAGTCATCCGTAATCTTATTAAACTTTTTTTGTATAGTGTCAGAAGTTGAAAGTTTCCCCACTTCTGTTAATAGCTTGTTAGTATCCTTCTTGACTTGATGTTTGTATGAATGTATCTATATATACACGTGCATATAATTTCTATTTTTGCTTAATAACAAACAACAAAAACAGAACTCTACACACTGGTGACTAACTTGCTTTTTTTCACATGTCATTGGACCATTTTCCAGGTCAGTACATCTAGACCTCTCACATTCATTTTAATGGCTGCATACTCCACTATTATGGATGTACTATATTTCTACAACCGGTCCCCTATTGACAGACATACGGTTGTGTCTGATTTTTTTGCTAGCATTGTAATAGGTTAGAGGCTGTAATGAATGGTAAGGAAGTAGGCAGCATTACTACTTTAAAGAAAAAAGTAGAGAAGAAACTTCCTTTGCCATAGTCACTTACTAAATGAAATTTAATAAAAACACTGTCAAAAGTTGAGAGGACCAAAATTGATACTTTTTCTCTGATCTTTTTGCCATGTGTATATCTGAATTCTTTGTTTTTAAAGAAGAAACAGCATTGAAGCATTATTTGGGGGGAAAAACACACACACAAAATCCAGCAACTCAGCATTCATGAGCAACTCTATACTATACCAGTATGTGCCTGTGCAGTGGAAGGAAAACAATTTTGGTAAGGAATTAAAACTTTAGCTTTAAACTTCCAACAGGTTGATATTTATAATGAATGATGAATAAACAACTTTTAATATTGTGTTGACAGTGCCTTTTAGTTTTTAAAAGAAGTCACCATATCTTTGATATCTTTAATTTCAACTTAAACTTTTCTTTTTCCTTAAAACAAACCCTGAATTTGCAGCCAACAAAAAATTAGATATATTCTCAGGTGTGTATTTCTTCTGACTTTTATTAAAATATCTGTTAACATTTATTAGAGATGCTTATGGGTTGACTTTTTCCTTCAGGGGGCAAGTTCACTAATTGCTGAGTTTTATACATATTACAGCAGCAATCCTTTTGTAGGTGTGTGTTGCAACCATCTAGATGCTTTGAGATGCTCATGTATTTTTTAATTTATACATGGGGGACTATCATTGGTAGTTATTTGGTTAAACCTAAACATGAGATGTGTTATACTTATTTCTTTACTGTAATCTTTTTTTGCCTTTTGCATTATATAGGAAATATATCCTGGACAGTTCCAACCATCTCTCTGTCACAAATTCATAGCCTTGTCAGATAAAGAAGGAAAACTACTTCGGAACTATACTCAGAACATAGATACACTGGAACAGGTTGCAGGAATCCAAAGGATAATTCAGTGTCATGGTTAGTAAACTTCAGAATTGTTTTCTGTTATTTAATTAGTTTTATAGGAAAAAATAGGATTAGAAAGTAGGCTGCCATCCAGAAATGGAGATTAAGCCTTTTTTTTTTTTTTTTTAAGATTTTATCCATTTATTCATAAGAGACAGAGAAAGAGAGAGGCAGAGAGAGAAGCCGGCTCCCCAAGGAGCAGGACTCGATCCCAGGACCCTGGGATCATGACCTGAGCCGAAGGCAGACGCTTAACCATCTGAGCCACCCAGGCACCCCGACATTAAGCCTTTTTATTTAGTCATTGTTAACTGATCAGTTGTAGATAAATTTTGAAAAGTAGAATGCAAAAAAATTAAACCAGAATTATTGAGCTTGATACTTAATTGCACAAAACATCAGATTAACGTTCTGTTGTGTTTCAAAAGGTGTAGCAGTTGTATTCCATTAAATTCTTCTAAATAACCGTCTTTGATTACAAAAGTAATATGTCAGTATTTTTTATATGTCAATATAATAAAAATATGACATCTTTAGTTTATGAAACCAGAGGAACAGGGGTAGTTCAGATGTATAGAATTTGGAAATATAGAAGACTTTCAATCTAAGACAACAAGTAGGCGCAGACCATTTTCTTATGTATCTGAACTGCTTTTGGGGTGCCTGGGTAGCTCAGTCGGTTAAGTGTCTGTCTTCAGCTCAGGTCGTGATCCCAGGGTCCTGGGATTGAGCCCTGCATAATGCTCCCTGCTCAGTGGGGAGCCTGCTTTTCCCTCTTCTTCTCCCACTGCTTGTGCTCTCTCCCTCTCTCTGGGATGAATGGATGAATAAAATCTTAAAAAAAAAAACAACCCAGAAACAAAAAAATCTGTTCTTAATGTATAACTGTTAATTAAGCTAAGGTCACACAATTATAACCTTCCAACTCTGTAGAGTTTTAGCTCTGGAGGAATTGGTTTATTTTATTGAAAAGAATAGCTTTAGGAAGTGTCACTGTGTATATCAACATCTCAATGATTGGATTCTGTCTGTATTATATATAAGTATTTTGATTATTCACCCCTGAGATTCCCCTGTGGAGTCTTTTTTTTTTTTTTTTTTTTAAATGTTTTATTTATTCATGAGAGTGACAGAGAGAGAGAGAGGCAGAGGGAGAAGCAGGCTCCCCACTGAGCAGGGAGCCCGATGCAGGGCTCAATCCCAGGACCCTGGAATCATGACATGAGCCAAAGGCAGACGCTTAACCATCTGAGCCACCCAGGCGCTCCCCCCGTGGAGTCTTAATTCTCTTTTCTGGTGTCAAACTTTATAATCTTTGTGGTATGTTTAAAGAAAGGGAAACATTCCTTTAATAATGCATGTGTGTATTGGTTGTTTTTAGGTTCCTTTGCAACAGCATCTTGCTTGATTTGTAAATACAAAGTAGACTGTGAAGCTGTACGAGGAGATATTTTTAATCAGGTAATTTATCCCCCATATTTTAGGAGTTGTGCATGTCTCTGACCTGTTTTTTTTTCTTCTGTTTCTTCTTTTGCCTCCGCATTCTTTTTTTTCCCTTTTTTTCTGAAAGTATGTGGTACAGAAAGATCCAGGAAGATAATATTACCATTGGGAACTCTGATGAAATAAATATACAAGAACCTTTTAATCCCTTAAGTTGAAAACATTGCTCTATAATGTCTCTAAAATGAAATTGGCTTCTTAATATCTAAGTTAAAATAAATCATACTTGAGATGTTGCTATATTAGTTTCTCTTACTTTCCCCTTTTAGTTCCTGTCGGATTTTGAATCTTAAATTAGTTCTTGGTAATCCTTTAAAACATTTAAAAAGTTATTGTAAAAGGTATTTTTTTAATCTTTTTTTAAAATTTTATTATGTTAATCACCATACATTACATCATTAGTTTTTGATGCAGTGTTCCATGATTCATTGTTTGCGAATAACACCCAGTGCTCCATTCAATACGTGCCCTCTTTAATACCCATCACCAGGTTAACCCATCCCCCATCCCCCTCCCCTCTAGAACCCTCAGTTTGTTTCTCAGAGTCCATTGTCTCTGATGGTTCGTCTCTCCCTCTGATTTCCCCCCCTTCATTTTTCCCTTCTTACTATCTTCGTGTTTTGTTTTGTTTTTTAACATATAATGTATTATTTGTTTCAGGGGTATAGGTCTGTGATTCAACAGTCTTACACAATTCACAGTGCTCACCATAGCACATACCCACCCCAGTGTCTATCACCCAGCCACCCGATCCCTCCCACCCCCCACCACTCCAGCAACCCTCAGTTTGTTTTCTGAGATTAAGAATTCTTCATATCCATGAGATCATATGATACCTGTCTTTCTCTGATTGACTTATTTCACTTAGCATAATACCCTCTAGTTCCATCCACGTCCTTGCAAGTGGCAAGATTTTGGGTTTTTTGATGGCTGCATAATATTCCATTACACACACACACACACACACACACCACATCTTCTTTTATCCATTCATCTGTTGATGGACATCTTGGCTCTTTCCATAGTTTGGCTATTGTGGACATTGCTGCTATAAACATTGGGGTGCACGTACCCCTTCAGATCACTACATTTGTATCTTTGGGGTAAATACCCAGTAGTGCAATTGCTGGGTCACATGGTAGCTCTATTTTCAACTTTTTGAGGAATCTCCATACTGTTTTCCAGAGTGGCTGCACCAGCTTGCATTCCCACCAACAGTGTGGGAGGGTTCCCTGTAAAAGGTATTTCATGTATGATCACTGTCCCCCAAAAAAGAAATATGGGAAAATAATGGCAGAGGATAAGAACCATCCAGATACAAATTTTATGTGCTTAGCTGCATATATAGTTAAAATTATGAGTGGAGAATATCATTAAAATGGAATCATTTCTTACATTTTTTTTAAAGGATTAAGTCGTATGTGTACATATATACAAGTGCTGGATTTTCTTAATCTGCAGTGGACTCTTAAATATCAACTGTAGGTCTTCATGGCTATTACAGTAGCTACATACTTAGATAATAACACCATTGTATTTCATTGTATGTTGGTAAAGTCATTGATAGTTGACATTGCCATTGAGGGTAGTATCCAGTTTTCCCTATTTATCCATAGCTTTTTTGTTTTCTTTGATAATTCCCCCCATCCCCCAAGCACTTAAGCACATGGCTCATTTCATATGCTTCTACACTTCAGTTTGAAAACACTTTTTTTATGTGGGAATTCTAATTATTCTTCTTTAAGTTTTTAATTTTAATTCCAGTATAGTTAACTATTATAGTATTTATATTAGTTTCAGATATACAATATAGTGATTCAACTTCTTTGATAATTTTGAAATGCATTCTTGGAAAGTGCGTAAATGTTGATTATGATTATTTCTAACTTGAGTGCTTTCCCTTTTCCTCCCCATCTCAACCAAAATCTGGAACATGTAGGTGGTTCCTCGTTGTCCTAGGTGCCCAGCTGATGAGCCACTTGCTATCATGAAACCAGAGATTGTCTTTTTTGGTGAAAATTTACCAGAGCAGTTTCATAGAGCCATGAAATATGACAAAGATGAAGTTGATCTCCTCATTGTTATTGGGTCTTCCCTGAAAGTAAGACCAGTAGCACTAATTCCAAGTAAGTTGGTGATGATTTTTAGAGAGTATTTCTATATAGATTGCCATAGGTTGTGGGTCTGTACAGTGGACCCCGGTGATCTTATTCTCTTTATGGTTAAAGAGTGGTGAAGAGCCAAACTTTATTTCTTAGGTGACGTTCACATTCGTGAAGATTGGTTAATCTAACATTTTGGTGCGGGGGTGTGGGAAAGGGAAAAATTAAGACAAAGGAAAACAGCTTTTTAGTGGAGTATGTTTTTATTATGACAGGAGTTAGCTTCAGCTAATTTATATAATGCTTAGGAAACAGTCCTTAATCTATGTGTTTCTAGTCTTAATTTGATTATAGTTGTTGATCGTTCAAATTTAGTTGATTTTACATCCAATAAGTTCAGATGTATAGCTAGATACAAGTGTAATCCAGAAGTGTAATATACTCATGTAAGAGAATTTGGGGGCTCAATATGATTGGTCTGTTTTTATAAGAATAACAGAATAAGAAAGAAAAGTTTGGGGCACCTGAGAGGCTCAGTCAGTTGGGTGTCTGAGCTCAGGTCATAATCTCAGGGTTGTGAGGTCCTGTGTTGGGCGTAGCACCTGCTTGGGATTCTCTCTTTGAAAAAAAAAAAAGTAACAGTCATGCCTTGTCATAATCATTGTATGTGGTGTTTGTGTGTATGAAAATGCTCAAATATAATTTAAGTCCCTTTTGCTCTCAGGAATATTTAACATGTGCTCTCATATTATCTGTTTTCTCCCTCTAGTGAGGAAGCAAGGCAGGAAGATAGAGGGAATAATTCAGTAGCATCAGGTGTGCCCTAAAAGGTGAGGGAGAAAGGTGTTTTTTTTTTAAGATTTAAAAAAAATTTATTTGAGAGTGAGTAAGTACAAGCTAGGGGGAGAGGCAGAGGGAGAAGCCGACTCCCTGCTCAGGAGCCTGACACGGGGCTCAGTCCCAGGACCCTGGAATCATGACCTGAGCCAAAGGCAGATGCTTAACTGACTGAGCCACCCAGGTGTCCCCAAACTTTTTTTTAAGGATTTTATTTATTTATTTTAGAGCGCATGCGTGCAGGGGGAGGAGCGGGGGGGGCGCGGAGAGAGAAGGACGAGGAAAAGAATCCCAAGTGGACTCCGTGCTGAATGCAGAGCCGGACGTGGGCTGATCTCAGGACCCTGAGATCATGACCTGAGCTGAAACCAAGAGGGATATTTAACTGACCGAGCAACCCGGCCACCCCAAGAAAATCAAACTCTTAATCAGAGAATTAAATTAGAACTCTACATCAGCAATCATATAGGCAAGCCAGAGCAAACAATTGGAAGAAACAGGAGTTCAGCTCTACGATTGTGCATCTTTTTCCTACCTACATGTGGTGGCTTTATGAGTTTTAGTCTTCCCAAAATAGCTGTGAAATTCTTCGACAGTAGAATATAGGATAAAATTTAATGAATAAGTTCCTTTATTTTTGAGTTATTTTTTTCTCTTTAAAGGTAAGCAGAGAAATTCTTAAAAGCTTTCTGTGGGGCTCTGTATAATACTGTGTTGCTGATACGCAAAGATAATTTTTTTTTTAAGATTTTATTTATTTATTTGAGAGAGAATGAGAGAGAGAGCACATGAGAGGGGGGAGGGTCAGAGGGAGGAGCAGACTCCCTGCCGAGCAGGGAGCCCGATGCGGGACTCGATCCTGGGACTCCAGGACCATGACCTGAGCCGAAGGCAGTCGCTTAACCAACTGAGCCACCCAGGCGCCCCGCAAAGATAATTTTTAAAACATGTAAAACACAGGCATATAATGGTGGAAAATGGACTTGTATGAATTTCCCCACACTCTCAGGAGCTATTTTGATAGAATAACTATCACTATGTGCCAAGAGCTCTTCTATGCACTTGATGTATTCTGACTACAACCTTGTCAAAAAGTACTGTTATCCCCATTAAACAGACAAGAAAATTGAGGTACAGAGTAGAAAAGCCTGAGAAGACTGCTCAAGAGGTAATCAGGTGATGGGAAGCAGGACCTGAAATTGTATAAAGATGCTTAACTGCCCATCTGTTTATTTGATAGCTTGATGAAATGTGATGGCTTGGTTAAGTAGTAGCGGTGGGTTTCTTTTTTGGTATTGGGAGCATGTTAAATTTTGGCATAGTGTATTTGTTGTGGTTTTATTAGCTCCCTTACCTTTTCCTTACGTATTTTTCATCTTCTTTTTAGGTTCCATACCCCATGAAGTGCCTCAGATATTAATAAATAGAGAACCTTTGCCTCATCTGCATTTTGATGTAGAGCTTCTTGGAGACTGTGATGTTATAATAAATGAATTATGTCATAGGTTAGGTGGTGAATATGCCAAACTTTGCTGCAACCCTGTAAAGCTTTCAGAAATTACTGAAAAACCTCCACGAACACAAAAAGAGTTGGCTCATTTGTCAGATTTGCCACCCACGCCTCTTAATATTTCAGAAGACTCAAGTTCACCAGAAAGAACTTCACCACCAGATTCTTCAGCGATTGTTACACTTTTAGACCAAGCAACTAGGAGTAATGTTGATGATCCTGGTGTGTCCGAATCAAAAGATTGTATGGAAGAAAAATCACAGGAAGGACAGAATTCTACTAGGAACATTGAAAGTGTTACTGAACAGTTGGAAAGTCCAGATTTGAAGAACGTTGGCTCTAACACTGGGGAAAAAAATGAAAGAACTTCAGTTGCTGACACGGTGAGGAAGTGCTGGCCACCTAGACTTGCAAAGGAGCAGATTAGCAAACGGCTTGATGGTAAGGGAATGCTGTTGGAGGTATCCTTATTTTACCGTTTTGAAGGTATAATTTAACAATATTTGTAAGAAATAAGCAATTTTGACAGGTTAGTTGATAGAGGGTAGCTTTATGCAGCTAAATGTAACAGTTGTGTTTAGAGAAACTGTAAAGTTGAGAATTTAGGCTAGAAAAAGGTTAAACCAGTGGTATCTTACAGTAGGGGAAGAAATTAAAATGTTCTCTGTACCTTGTGTTCCAGGGAATGAGAAGGTAAGCATTGAATTGAGAAGAAAATTGGAAAATAAACTGTGCTCTGCCATTGTCTGGTGAGCTTTAGCTGATAGAACTGATGACTGAGATTTGAGTGGTTGCTATAGGGCAGCTGCTTTATTTATATACATTATTTGATTTTAATCTCATGAAGTAGGAACTGTTACTGCTTCTCTGCTGTTGGTGGGGAAACTGAGAACCATAGAGGTTAAGGACTGTGCAAGGTAACAATTAGGACATGGAAGAGCCAAATTGGATTCCAGGTCAATCCTCAGAGCCTGTCCTCTTAACCACTATGCTGTGTTGTCTCAGATCTAGAAAACATCTCTGATCCTTCTCAACAGAATATTAGGAATAGCTTCTACCCAGTTTTTTGTTTTAATTGAAGTATAGTTGACACATAATATCAGTTTCAGGTGTACCACATAGTGATTATATACCTTAGGAAATGATTACCATGGTAAGTGTAGTACTGTCACCATACAAAGTTACTACAACACTCCACCCTCCCTTCTCTGGCAACCACCAGTTCTGTTTTTATGAGTCTTTTGTTTTTTTAGATTCCACATATAAGTGAAACCATATGGTATTTGTCTTTGACTTATTTAACTTTGCATGATACCCTCCAGGTCCATCTGTGTCTCAAATGGCAAGATTTTATTCTTTTTTATGGCTGAGTAATATTCCATTCTTTATATACAGCACATCTTTTTTATCCGTTTATCTCGATGGATATTTAGGTTGCTTCCATATCTTGACTATTGTAAATAAATACTGCAGTGAACATAGCAGTACATCTATCTTTTCAAATTAGTGTTTTTTGCTTTCCTAAAGGAAAATACCCAGAAGTAGAATTGCTGGATTTATTTTTATTTTTTTAAAGATTTTATTTATTTATTTGACAGACACAGCGAGAGGGGGAACACAAGCAGGGGGAGTGGGAGAGGGAGAAGCAGGCCTCCCGCAGAGCAGGGAGCCCGATGCGGGGCTCGATCCCAGGACCCTGGGATCACCACCCGAGCCGAAGGCAGATGCTCGGTGACTGAGCCACCCAGGCTCCCCTGGATTTATTTTCATTTCTAGTTTTCTGTTTCTAACTTAAGAATCCTCTGTACTGTTTTCCATAGTGGCTGCACCAGTTTACATTCCCACCAGCAGTTTATGAGGGTTCCTTTTTCTTCATATTTGTGCCAACAGTTAACTTCTTGTCTTTTTGATAATAGCCATTTTGACAGGTGTTAGGTGATCTCATTAAGGTGTCAGTTTGTATTTCCCTGATGGTTAATGATGTTTGGCATCTTCATGTGTCTGTTGGCCATCTGTATATTGTCTATGGGAATATGTCTATTTGGGGCCTCTACCCATTTTTTAAAAAATTTTATTTTTAAGTAATCCCTTCACCCAATGTGGGGCTCAAACTAATAACCCCGGGATTAAGAGTCACAATCTCCACGGACTGAGCCAGCCAGGCGCCCCTATTCGGCGCCTCTGCCCATTTCTTAATCGGGTTGGGTGTTTTTGCTATTGAGCTGTAGTTTTTGTATAATCTGGATGTTAACCCTTTATCGGAAACATTTGCTGAGTATCTTCTCCCAGTCAGTAGGTTGTCTTTTTATTCTGTTGGTTTCCTTCACGTGTAAAATTTTAGTTTGATATAGTTCCATTGTTTACTTTTAGGTCTTTAATCCATTTTGTGTTTATTTTTGCATGTGGTGTGGGAAAGTGTTTGAGTTTCATTCTGTGTGTAGCTGTCTAGTGTTCCTAACACCATTGATTGAATAGACTGTCTTTTCCCCATTGCATATTCTTGCCTTCTTTGTCATAGATTAATTGACCATATAAGTCTGGTTTTATTTCTGGGCTCTGTATTCTGTTCCATAGATTTGTGTCTTATTTTTGTGCTAATACCATACTGTTTTGATTACTGTAGCTTCATAGTATAGTTTGAAATCCGGGAGCATGATCCCTCCAGTTTTGTTCTTTGTCAAGATTGCTTTGGCTGTTCGGGGTCTTTGTGGTTCCGTAAACATTTTAGGATTATTCCAGTTCTGTGGAAAATGCTATTGGTATTTTGATAGGGATTGCATTGAATCTATAGATTGTTTGGAATAATGTGGACGTGATTGCATTGAATCTATAGATTGTTTGGAATAATGTGGATGTTTTAATAATAATAATTCCAATCCATGAACATAGTAGGTCTTTAAATTTGTTTTCTTCAGTTTCTTTTCATCAATGTCTTACAGTTCTCAGAGTATAGGTGTTTCACCTCCTTGGTTAAACTTATTTCTAGGTCTCTCAGTTTTTGATGCAGTTGTAAATAGGATTGCTTAATTTCCCTTTCTGCTACTTCATTATTGGTGCATAGAAATGCAACACATCTATCCTGTTTTGACACGTAAGAACTCTTTAACAAGTAGTAGGGTGAAAAATCCTAATGAAATAAAAGTAAAAACAAAAATATTCTAACTTAGATGTAACAATCTTGTACAATTTAAAACATTAAGTCCCATTCCATTTACAATATACTACTTATTCTAATCCTTTACCATAAATGAATTTCAGTTCATTTGGATAAGCCTTTGTACCTTTTCCATACCAGGCACACTGTGTAGTAGTTCTGGATATACAGTGATCAATCTTTTGATGTTTGTGTATAATTATAAAAATAGCTGAATAAACAAAATAGGTGATATTAAGAAATGTAGATGCTATTTGGAGGGGATTAGGTTATAGAAGGCTTTCCAAAAACCCAACTTTTTCTTTTAATTTTTTAAAAATTAACATAATGTATTTGTTTCAGGGGTACAGGTCTGTGATTGATCAGTCTTACACAATTCACAGTGCTCACCATAGCACATACCCTCCCCCAATGTTATCACCCAGCCACCCCATCCCTCCCACCCCCCTCCACTCCAGCAACCCTCAGTTTGTTTCCTGAGATTAAAGAGTCTCTCATGGTTTGTCTCCCTGATTTCATCTTGTTTCATCTGTCTTGTTTCTCAAATTCCTCATATCAGTGAGATCATATGATACTTGTCTTTCTCTGATTGACTTATTTTGCTTAGCATAATACCCTCTAGTTCCATCCACATCCTTGCAAATGGCAAGATTTCATTTTTTTGATGGCTGCATAATATTTCCGTTTGTGTGTGTGTGTATACACCACATCTTTATCCATTCATCTGTTGATGGACATCTAGGCTCTTTCCATAGTTTGGCTATTGTGGACATTGCTGCTATAACCATTGGGGTGCAGGCCCCCTTCGGATCACTACATTTGTATCTTTGGGGTAAATAGTGCAGTTGCTGGGTCGTAGGGTAGCTCTATTTTCAACTTTCTGAGGAACCTCCATACTGTTTTCCAGAGTGGCTGCACCAGCTTGCATTCCCACCAACAGCGTAGGAGGGTTCCCCTTTCTCCGCATCCTTGCCAACATCTGTCGTTTCCCTACTTGTTAATACTTTAGCCATTCTGACTGGTGTGAGGTGGTATCTCATTGAGGTTTTGATTTGGATTTCCCTGATGCCGAGCGATGTTGAACACTTTTTCATGTGTCTGTTGGCCATTTGGATGTCTTCTTTGCAGAAATGTCTATTCATGTCTTGTGCCCATTCCTTGATTGGATTATTCTTTGGGTGTTGAGTTTGATAAGTTCTTTATAGATTTTGGATTCCAGCCCTTTATCTGATATGTCATTTGCAAATATCTTCTCCCATTCTGTTGGTTTTCTTTTGGTTTTGTTGACTGTTTCCTTAGCTGTGCAAAAGCTCAAAAACCTAACTTCTGACTTTGGTCTGAACAGTAAATAGGGAGTTAAAAGAGGGGACAACTTCCCAGGAGAAACTAGGAAAAGCATAGAAGAATGCTTATGTTTGCAAATGTGGCAAGAGCTAGAAGAAAAATTGCCATTTAATGACACCTGACTCAGTTGGTAGAGCATGTGACTCTTGATCTCAGGGTTGTAAGTTCAAGCCCTAAATTGGGCATGGAGTCTACTTAAAAACTGTTTATAGTTAGGTAAATACTGGTATTTACTATATACAGTCTGCCTATGTACTGGAACACTTTAACACTGGAGATTTCTTTTGAGTATCTTTTTGACAGATGGGTCAAACAGAAAACTCTTTGCTGGCCCCAGGAAACAAAAGATTAAACCTGGAGCAGTCTTTAGATTTTTCTCTACCAGTTTAGGCCTTAAAGGGGCAGGCTTTGGAATTACACCTGAGTTGTCTCAGATCTAGTTAGAGCAAAGTTATTTAATCTGTTTCCTAATCTGAAGAATGGGAATCAAATAGCATATACTTCAGCATTGTGAGAATTTAAAAAGATAACTGTGATGTAGAGTGTAAAATTGCAGCTGTTAAAAACAAATTACCACACTAGTCTTATTTTTGTTTACTGTGATTTCTGTTGGTGAGATCAAGGTTGAAAAAGAGAATGTGGGAGCATAGATGAGGCAAACTTTTAAGTCTGTCTTGATGGTTCCCAAGAGGAGGCAAAAACAAAATAGGTACAGGATTCTTGGGCTGAGAAATAATAGATTATTCTGTTTATCAGGGGGGCTAAGACAGAATGAAGCAGTTTTTAGAAGCATGGACCAAAACAATAGTAAAATGCACAACAGCCATGTGCTGGGACCCCTTACAAAAGATACTGAGAAGTAGCAGATGGACTTTTCTGTTAGTAGCTAGAATAGAGGCACTCCCTCTTCCAATCATGGAAATATAACACTAGTAGCTTAGAAAACTGAAGAATAATTCTTCCAAAATAGAAGGAAATATATGGTTTTCACATAGCAATTTGTGATCTGTTCATGGAATGTGAAATCAATGTTGTGGGTTCAGATCAGAATTGTTGTGCACATATTAGGTTGTTTCAAAGTGAGAACTTTGGTCATGATGGGGTATAAAGTTTGAAAGCCATTTTGAAGAGAAACCTAGATATGCTTGGCAGGTGGTGTGTCACTTCAGATCAACTATATTAGTAGCCAGGCTTTTGTGAATCAGTCTGGGATGTGGTGCAATAAATACATTTATTATGTGTAGAAACAGGCTTAAGTTAGAAGTTACTTGTTCTTATGAATTCAAGGGTAGAAAATTTATTTCATCTTTAAAAGTTCCCACCAGAAACCTGGGACCCATAGCTTAGGGGAGAGAGGGAATTGTCCTTACCATCATGGGTCACATCTTAAACTATGAATGCAAATTTGGGAGGGGACTGAAGAAAGTTTAACGTCCAGTGCTAGATCAGTGTTTCTCATACTTTGTATAGGACTTCTGTAAAAATAGATTCAGATTCACTAGGTGGGGCCTGAGAATCTGAACTTCTAATAAACTCTCAGGTGATGCTATTGCCTGCAAACCACTTTTGAATAGGTGGTCAAGCCATTATGGAATTAAAACTATTTGAAAATAATGATGGTGTTTTGAAGGCATAGTACGTGCTTTAATGAATTTCTATTCAGTGAACATGAATTGAGCAATGTAGGCAAGCCTGGATATTTCATGTCATGAGTTCTGTTCAAAGGAGTTGGTTAAATAGCCTTTATTGTACATGGTTCTCTACATTTATTCATACTTAGTTGATAGAGTTGTGAAAATTATTTAATTTTCTGGATGAGGAAATTGAGGCATAGAGATTAACTGCCCAAATAGCAAAGCTGGTTGGTGGCAGAACTGACTTGCAGCTAGGAGTGAGCACTTTGTTTTTGAAGAACACTATAGTAATAGCCTCTAGTGATGATACGCAGGTAAAAGGCAGAGCTGGAACCTGTAATTAGACCAAATGAGTCTTAGAAAACTGGGAATAACTTATTTCTCTTTTATTACTGTATTTCAGGTAACCAGTATCTGTTTTTACCACCAAATCGTTATATTTTCCATGGCGCTGAGGTATATTCGGACTCTGAAGATGACGTCTTATCCTCTAGTTCTTGTGGCAGTAACAGTGATAGTGGAACATGCCAGAGTCCAAGTTTAGAAGAACACTTGGAGGATGAAAGTGAGATTGAAGAATTTTACAATGGTTTGGAAGATGAAGCTGATGTTAATGAGAGAGCTGGAGGAACTGGATTTGGAATTGGTGGAGGTGATCAAGAGGCAGTCAGTGAAGCTATATGCATGAAACAGGAAGGAACAGACATTAACTATCCATCAAACAAATCATAATGTAATAATTGTCCAGGTACAGGAATTGTTCCACCAGCATTAGGAACTTTAGCATGTGAAAATGAATGTTTACTTGTGAATTCAACAGAGCAAGGAAACCAGAAAGGTGTAATATTTATAGACTGGTAAAATAGATTTTTTTTCCATGGGTAATTTTTAACTTCTTATTTCTGTACTTGTACACTCAACACTAACTTTTTTTAAAAGAAGGGTACTAAGTATCTTTAATCACCTATTGGTCAGAACTTTTCTTTTAAAGGTTCATTTGTATGATACATCCATATGTATATATAATTTTGTTCTTGCCTAGTGCGTTTCAACATTTTAAAGTTTTCAAAAGCCATTGGAATGTTAAATTAATGTAAAGGGAACAGCTTATCTAGACCAAAGAATGGTATTTTCACACTTTTCTTTGTAACATTGAATGGTTTGAACTCCTTAAATGTCTGTTCTGCTAAAACTTTTGATTATTAGCACAATTACCTATTTTTAAACACTGGCATTTTCCAAAACTTGTGGCAGCTAACTTTTTAAAAATCACATGGCATGCAGTGTGTAGAAGGAAGTCAACAATATGTGGGAGAGCACTCAGTTGTCTTTGCTTTTTAAAGTAAGACTTGGTGCTAAGAGTTTCAGGAATCTTGTATTGGTGAAATGAAGATGGCTTTTGTACTTCCTGTGGACATGTAGTAATGTCTATATTGGCTCCTTTATAAAACTAACCTGAAAAAAATAAATGCTTTGGACATGTTTCAATTGCTTTAGAAACAGTAGTGCCTGTCTGGGTACCCTTAGTTTCAAGAATATTTGCCCTTGTTGTTTAAATACCTATCACTGTGGTAGAGCTCGCATCGATTCTTTCCCACAAGTATTAAACTGCCAAGATGTGAATATGCAAAGCCTTTATGAACCTATAATAATGGTACTTCATCTGGGGAGAGTGTAATATTTTGGACCGCTGCTTTTCTTTTCCATTAATGAGGAGAGCAACAGGCCCCTGATTACGGTTCCAAAGTACTAAGATGTTAATTATAAGTACATGTCTCCTGTTGGGAGGATTTGGTGTAATAGACACCAAAACTGCTAGCCTCGTATTATGGAGATGAACATGATGTAACTTGCAGTAGCAGAATAGTTAATGAATGAAATTAGTTCCTATAACATCTTTATTTAAAAGCTTAGCCTGCCTTAAAACTAGAGATCAAACTTTTTCAGCTGCAGAAGCTTCTTAGCCTTTCAAAAAAAAGTTCATACTTTATAAAATTGCACAGAGCAATTTATTTACCAGACCTTTACCCCACATTACTCCCAAATTATAAAGTATTCCTATGTTGCTTTAGTATTTATTACAGTTTTTAAAAAGGGTTTAAAATATAGCTGTTCTTTAAGCATAAAATACCCAGCTAGGACCATTACTGCCAGAGAGAAAAGTTTTATTGAATGGCCACTTCCCTACCTAAAAGATGTTTCAATCTGAATTTATTTGGCTACACTAAAGAATGCAGTGTATTTAGTTTTCCATTTGCATGATGTGTGCTTGTGCTATAGATGATATTTTAAATTGAAAAATTTGTTTTAAATTATTTTTACAGTGAAGACTGTTTTCAGCTTTTTATATTGTACATAGTCTTTTATGTAATCTACTGGCATATGTTTTGTAGACTGTTTAATGACTGGATATCTTCCTCCAACTTTTGAAATACAAAACCAGTGTTTTATACTTGTACACTGTTTTAAAGTCTATTAAAATTGTCATTTGACTTTTTTCTGTTAAATTACATTGTTCAAGGTATAAAATCTCACAGCAGCAGCAGCAAACACTGGTACTGCTGGTTGTAGCAGCTGGCGCTTCACCAAGTTTCAAAACTAGTATTTCAGTTACAGGCCCAGGAACCTTTGTAGGTGAAAAGTGGGGGAGCGGCAAGACAGGGTCTAAGAACTGGACATACGGAAGCCCGGACATAGGTTCAGGACTTTGGTATTAGGAAGACGAGAGAATAGTGGAAATAGAGTGAACTCAAAGAGTGTATATGCTATAAAAGCATAGTGCCTCACGGATGGTAACACGAGTCTTAACACAGGAAGGTGTGGACAATGACTGCAGACCACATTTGGTATAAACTTTTCAAGGCTGACCTGCAAACCTTAGTCCATTCAAGTTCTTGAGTGACAAAGTACCGTTCAAGAAGCCAGGAGCATGCCCCTTAGAAAGTGTTCTGTGATGAATAAAGCCTTGACTGGCAGTTTCCTACTCTCAGGACTCTTGCCTTCCTCACCAGCAAACTTTTGAAGGGAATTTTAAACGAGTACTCTGCCCTGGTATGTCCTGTTTTCACTAGAAAAATTACTTGTAGGGGCTGCCTGGGTGGCTCAGTCGTTAAGTGTCTGCCTTCGGCTCAGGTCATGATCCCAGGGTCCTGGGATCGAGCCCCGCATCGGGCTCCCTGCTCCGCGGGAAGCCTGCTTCTCCCTCTCCCGCTCCCCCTGCTTGTGTTCCCTCTCTCGCTGTGTCAGATAAAATCTTAAAAAAAAAAAAAATCTTAAAAAAATTACCTGTAAAAATCTCATCCTCAGGTATAAAAAATAAAAATAGCGACTTCATTCACTATATGCACAAAATGGGAAGGTAGTTCATACCTTAAAAGGTGGTGTTTGGTCAGTTTAAGTAGTTAAGTACATGTTTTGACAACAGCTAATTTTTAAGCCTTGTGTTAGTACTATTCCAAGTCTCCTTGGTTAATGCAGTATATGCTTCACTGGTCGGAATACCCTAATTAATGATACATGATGGTTTAGCACTGCTCGTCGTGGTACAGAAAATGGTGTGCTTTCAATCGGTGGTTTACATCATCCACCTATGAAGCATTATTTGGTAAGTTTTATTTGAAAGAAGTCTCAACTCGTAGACTTGTAACCTAGAGGGGCAGTGTGTGTATGCAGACCATAACCTCTCCTCAGAAATGAACAAATCTAAAGCCTTAAGCTAGGATGTTACCAGAAATAAGAAGTGGTCTAAGGACCTCTCCTCCCCACTTTGAGTGCCTCTCAACTGTGACTATTAAATTGCCTGGGAAACTTTTAAAAAAGAATAACCTGGGGCTCCTGGGTGGCTCAGTCGTTAAGTGTCTGCCTTTGGCTCAGGTCATGATCACAGGGTCCTCGGATCGAGCCCCACATCTGGCTCCCTGCTCCACGGGAAGCCTTCCCCCTCTCCCATTCCCCCTGCTTGTGTTCCCTCTCTCGCTGTGTCTCTGTCAAATAAATTTTTTTTTTTAAAGATTTTATTTGAGAGAGAGAGCACATGAGACGGGAGGGGCAGAGGGAGAAGCAGACTCCCTGCCGAGCAGGGAGCCCGATGCGGGACTCGATCCCGGGACTCCAGGATCATGACCTGAGCCGAAGGCAGTTGCTTAACCAACTGAGCCACCCAGGCGCCCTCAAATAAATTCTTTAAAAAAATATATAACCTGGGCATCACTCCTTAGAGAACATTTAATTGGTCTAAGGAGGCCTGTGCATACTATTAAAAGTACCTCCAGGTGATTGAAAAGTATAGCAAGGATTGAGAACGGAAAAAAATGGTGTTCCCTTCTGCGAGTGACACTCCATTCCAAGGGGCTGGCCTCATAGGGAAGGTAGACTTCCATGAAACAAACTTTTCTCAATTTATCTCTAGGAGTAGTTCACCAATTAGCAAACACTGGCAAGAATAGGGGGTATCGGGGTGCCTGGGTGGCTCAGTTAAGCGGCTGCCTTCGGCCTCAGGTCATGATCTCAGGGTCCTGGGATCGAGTCAAGCTCCCTGCTCAGTGGGGAGTCTGCTTCTCCCTCTTCCTCTGCAGCTCCCCCTGCTTGTGCTGTCAAATTAAAATCTTAAAAAAAAAAAAGAGGAGCTATTGAAATAGGATGAATAAGGAAACTACCATAAGGAATATGGATGGCCAAAGTGCAAAAGAGCTAGGGAGCAGGAAAGTGGCTGAGAACAGAACATCTGCCCTTGCTCTCAGCTTGCCATACACTCCCTTCAGGGGAAGACCGCCCTATTACACTTTGAGGACTTTTTGTTAAACTAAATGCCGTAAAAACAAAATGTAAGAAAGGCTAGGACTTTATTGCAAGTCTCCAGTTTTAAAAAACTGCATTCTGGTTTTGTTGCATGCAATGTGTCTTGGTTCTACCACTTCATCAGACAGGAGCTACAAACATAATTGCTCTTACTAGTAGATCTTTATTGGAAGCCAAATATTTTCAAGTTTAGTCCACTCCATAATCACAGTCTTTATAATTTAGTGAACTCAGTATTTGCTTATTTTCTACACTAATCTACAAAGCTCAAGATATTTTTCTTGCTATTTTTTTTTTTTTAAAGATTTTTTTTATTTGACAGCGAGCAGGAACACAAGCAGGAGTGGGAGAGGGAGAAGCAGGCTTCCCGCGGAGCAGGGAGCCCGATGCGGGGCTCGATCCCAGGATGCCGGGCCGAAGGCAGACACTTAACGGGGACTGAGCCACCCAGGCGCCCCTCTATTTTCTTTTTTTGAACAGGCTCCATACCCAGTGTGGAGCCCAATGCAGAGCTCAAACTCACGACCCTGAGAACAAGACCTGAGCTGAGATCAAGAGTTGGATGCTTAACTGACTGAGCCACCCAGGTGCCCCTCATGCTATTTTTAAAAAAGCAAACAGCAATTTGAAAAATCTTCAATGGTATTTTAATTTTCTACCATTAATCTCCCTGCTGTTAATGCTACTTACTGTATGTCTTGCAGCAACAGAGGGAGAAGAGTATAAGACTTACCCAAATTAAGCCTTGTACTGTTGTGCTCCTACATAAGATGTGCCAGTTCCTTGTTAAAATATTTGTTCAATGAAATCCATCTGTATTAATCCAAAGTGGCTGCTATTTCACAGATCAGTACCTAGCATAGAGGTTACTAAAGAAAAAAAATCATCTTACACATACACATGTGTTTTCAATGTGAACAATCACTACCCTCAAGAAATAAATGGATACACAGGGAAACAGTACAAAATGAATTTTCAGAGGGAGAGTGCTAATTTGAGCTAAATTATTGTATGTGAGAATACTTATGTTTAAGGTCTTCCCTCTATATAAAAAGACACCTATGGCTTACCAGTGGAAGTTCTTAAGTTAAACTGAAAAGTATAGGTCCACAATCCCATCTCCAAAATACTTGGGCTCATTTGCATTTTGGAATTACGAATGTTAACGAATTTTTTAAAGCACCCCACAGGGGTCTGAGGCAGCATCTAAGATCAAACACACTAAATAAATCAAACCTATTAATATCACCACAGTAAAATGTACAAAAAAAATGTACAAATAGTCTCATTTAATACCATAAATAATAGCCTCAACAATTCAAGTTTTGCTGCAAAATGAGATACACAAATTTTTTTCAGAGTTGTTCTGCATTTTGGAATTATAGCTAAGAAAACTGGAGATCTCTGTAAAACAGACAGTTTGTATGGCAATGGTAATACTCAATCCAAAATTTAAAGACCTTTCCTGAGACATTGAGGAATTTTGAATCTTATATGAGAACCACTGAAAGGCTAAGTATTAAACCAATAAATCTTTATTACTTAAACAATTTTCACGGCTTAAAAAATAAATTTAAAAAATAAATATTTGCATTATAGCAGAAAGTCACATGGGTTGCATCAACTCACAGTTAATCACAGGAGATAACTAAGCATCAGCACCATAAAAATTGTGTTAAGATTTGTTTCTAAAAATTCAAGGAAATAGTTCCAAAGCATTGAAAATTCTGACTAAATACCAACCTGCAGCATCAGTAGTTTTGGAAGCTATAAGCCAGTGGCTGGTTCTCAAAGTAGCCAGTTTCTATTGCTGGCAGTTGTAGGACAAAGTTCTTCTAGTACCAAATATTAAGCTTTACTGATAACCTCCTATTTATCAGTAGCATCTCCAGGTTCACAAAAGGAAAGAACTACAAGTTATTTAACTCCTATCTGTAATTTAGATTTGCACAAGGATATTTATTCTAGTAAAAAAGCAAAGGTTATGTTTCATCATGCTAATTTTTTGCTTTTACAGATTCTCAGAATAAGATTTAATCATAACTGTTAATCCTTTTAGCTCAGTTCAATTACAACCATAGAAACTGTACTGGTATCAGAACATAACTATTTTATTACAAAACTTAACATTATTTACAAAATGAAAAAATAATCGAATGACTATTGCAGGCCAAAGATAAAGGTTTTTCACTCAGTGATTGAAAATTAAGCAACATTCCATGCACTCACACACCAGATTATTTGTGAAATATGCAAACTCTTAAAATTCATGTTAGTAAAACTTTAATGTATTCACAATACTTGTATGTTTATTGGAAGATGGCAAAAAAAAAAATCCATGGTTCTGTACAGTAAGTTTAATATTAACACAGTTTGTTCACTTTCCATTAATATTTTTTGGCTTTCATGAATACTCATAGCATTAAACATTTTGCAAGTAAGAATTATAATAGTACCTCTGTCACCTTGCTGAATTCATCACCACAAGAAAAACACAAATAGTTTAATGCTTTTGCAATAAACTGATTAGTTATTATTTCCAAAGTTATATTAAACTGAAGCCTTCATTATGATCAATTGCTTGAATCAGTTTAGAGCGTAGAGTTTCTTTATCTTTGTATTTTGGAAGATCCAGAAGATTAAAACAGGTATGGGAAACTGGGAGATATTCTTCGCCACCTCCTGTTGACTGGATGACTAGTTTTAGACTCTTCATACCAAGAATAGGAATGCGATCACTACCTGTCAAAAATACTACCAAGAAAAAAAATCATTCAGCCAACCACTTTTATCAAAACAATATAGAGTACCTATTTAGTATGGCCACCATGGCAATTTACATTTACTCTATTGAAGCCTATCTCCAGATTTATGGAAGCCTGATTTTGGAGACATACTAACTATATATCCGTACAATATTTTTTTCTTTAAAAGTGTAATCTTAATGTTAGCACACAGGAGATGCTTAATAAATGTTTGATGAATAAATGACTCTTGTCCCTGACAAAACATTTGAGAGCCATTCTTTTGGGAATAGACATTTAGTCTGCAGCTCAAATACAAAATGCAGTTTTGATTATGATTCCTTTTTCAATCTGTTTTGTTTCTAACATTTTTGAATAAAATGTATAATGGACAGCTAAAACTCAAATCACCTAAGACTTGTCATCCTTACACTATACAAAATAATTTAGCCAAGATTTTTATTTCAACTGTCAAAAAGAGATTGACAGAAATATTCTTGGCAATAGCAGGAATATCAAAGGGAGCGTCATTTCCTGACGAATGGATAAAGAAGATGTGGTCTATATATACAATGGAATATTACTCAGCCATCAAAAGAATGAAATCTTGCCATTTGCAAAGACGTGGATGGAGGTGGAGTGTATTATGCTAATCGAAATAAGTCAGAGAAAGACAAATACTGTATGATCCCACACATACATGGAATTTAAGAAAGAAAACAGATGAACATATGGGAAGGGAGAAAAGAAAAGAAAGGAGAGAGGGAAACAAGCCATAAGTGAGTCTAAATGATAGAGAACAAAGTGAGGGTTGGAAGAGAGGTGGGTGTGCCAGATGGGTGAGGGGTATGAAGGAGGGCACTTATTCCCAAAGTTTTGATGCAGAAGCCAAAAAAGAAAAAAAATGGAGACTGAACAAGGAAAAAAGCTATCCTCCAGAAATCTTTTTAGAAAAAAAAAATTTTTTTTTTTTAGTTTTATTTACCTGACAGAGAGACACACAGAGAGAGAGGGAGGGAACACAAGCAGGGGGAGTGGGAGAGGGAGAAGCAGGCTTCCCGCCGAGCAGGGAGCCCGATGCGGGGCTCGATCCCAGGACCCTGGGATCATGACCTGAGCCGAAGGCAGACATTTAATGACTGAGCCACCCAGGCGTCCCCTTTTTTAGAAATTCTAAAAGGAATCACAACTTTAGTTGATTGTAATCAGTGTTAGAGTTTGTTTTCATTTGAAAGAACCAATTCTATTTGAGGCAAATTGAATGTAGCTTTCAAAATAAAGATGCAGATCAAAAATTTACTCTAACTGAAAATTAAAAACAGTACCTTGGAATAATACTAATAAGGAAAAAACCTTATCCAACAAAGTAATCAATTAATCTCCTACAAAAACAGTTTAATCGTCAATTCCATTTCCCATAAAACATAGGACCAGTTAGAAATACTTACACAGAAATTGTTTTTTCTTTTCCAATGGTAATTCATGAAATACTTCCCAAAAAATTTTTATCGTTGGATGTTCTGCCCAATATTCCCCTTTGTATTCTGTATTCTAAAAACAACATAATCTTTCATTAATATTAAGTGATGTTAGTTTTGTCTTGAAGCTGACAAATTTTCTGTGGTGAATTTCCACAATGGCCCCTAATGGCCCCTAATGATCCCTGCCTCCTCCTGCTCATGCCCTTGTGTAGCCCCTCCCACAGTGTATAGGCTTGACTCCATAATCATTATGACTTCTGAGGCTAAATCATCAACTCGGTGGCTTCACCCTCTTTGATCATTCACTCTGGGGAGAGCCAGGTGCCATTTCAAGAGGACAAAGAGCCCTGTGGAGAGGTCCTCATGGTGAGACAGTAGGCTTTTAGCCAACAGTCTTGTGAGTGAACCGTCTTGGAAGGGAATCTATCTTTAATCAAGTCTTCAGATGACTAAAGCACCAATCAGTATCTTGACTGCAATCTCATGAGACACCCCTAAGTTAAAACCACCCAGCTTAAGCCATTCCTGAAATCCTAACCCACAGGAAGTGGGAAAATAAATGTTCACTGTTACTTTTAAGCCACTAAATTTTGGGGTAATCTGCAGCAATGGAGCTAGCGTACTTCTCCTTTAGAAAAAATACTAGCACTAAGGAAAGGTGAGTAGAAAGGAGAGAGGGAGTAAATCTTACGCTGTAAAGTGTTCTTTAAAATCTAGCCACAGTTGGCCTTAAATTTTAGTTCTTAGAACCTTCCAGCATCAGGGTCTTTGGACACACTGTTCTCTCAGCCTAGACCTCTTAAACACATCCTCCTTCTTCCTTTGCTCATCAGGCTAATTTCTATTTATCCTTTAGGACTCAGATTAAATGTCCCCAAATTCATTCATTGATTCATTCAACAGATAGAGTTTTAGTCAAAATTTGGAGCCCTGGGGAAACTGCAGTGAACAAAGTCCTTACTGGTAGAGACCACCATCTACTGAGATGCTTTCCCAGATTTGTGTAGCCTAGGTTAAGTTCCTCTTTATATACTATTCACTGAACACTCTTCCTTTGTATTCATCAGAGTTAAATTATTTAATGTCTACCTTCCTTATTACAGGGCAAAGACCATGTTTCAATTTTATTTACTGATGTCTCCCTAATCTCTTGTGTAGTACTAGGTATCCATAGGGGCTCAATAAGTATTTGCTAATGGGCTTCTTAAAATTTTGGGCTCTATTTGTAGCCATGATTATCTCAATGACCGATCTCTTGAAATCTACAAAATAGTTATTTATTTGTAAACACATTTGGAGAAAATGGCTGAAATTCTAGCAATCAATTAACGGATTAATGGGTATGAATTATAGTCTGTGAGCATGTTAGTGGGGAATGAAAGGAGAATGGCTGAAGTTTTTTCTTTTTTTGCCTTTTTAAAAAAAACCTCTAAATGGTTCTGGGGAAATGTGTACACAGTCCTGATGAAAGAAAGAGCATTTAAAGTCACAAATCGTAATCACTGAAATTATAATGAATCACATATACAATGGAAGAAACCAAAGTATACTAAGTACACTAAAATATACTAAACCACCATCTTACTAAATGAGTATTTCTATCAATTTTATCTTCAAGCGAGGTTTTAAGTACTTACGGAGTGCTCTTCTAGGCTCTGGGAATATAGCAGTGAACAAAGAGACAAAAATCCTGCCTTCATGGTGCTTACATTGTAGTGGGGGGAAGAAGCAACAGACAGTGACGACAATTAAAATTGTAAAATTTATATTAAGTCAAATTCAAAGAGAAAATAAAGCAGGGAAGGGAGACAGGGTATGAGTGTGGGGGTGTGTGTGTGAACACTCAGTTTTAGATGTTAGCCAGTAAACGTCTCTGAGAAGGTATAAAGACATAAAAGGAAGTAAGGGCAAGAACCCTTTTGGAATTACCAGGTGAAAAGAGCTCCAGGCATAGGGAATAGGAAATAGAAAGGCCCCAAGACTGGCTCAGCAAAGAGGCCATTAAGGCTGAAGTAGTGTTAAGTGAGAAGAAGAATGATAGGAGGCAAAAGGGACAAATTGTGTAGGATGTAAAGTGTGATGAGAAGCCATTGTATCATTTTCATTTTAGGGTGACTGGAGGTGGAATCCATTTCCACTGAGGTCTCCTTAAGGACAGTGCAGCTTTCCTCTCTTTAGCAGATCAATTTAACCAAAAAAAGAAATCTCCAATCTCCTTCCTGGAGGATTTAAGCTTGCCTATCAGCTTTCCTCAGTTATTCCTGGTTTCCCAGATTCTGTGGCTTTCCCTAGAGCTGTCTTTTGTTGGGTAAGACAGAGAACCTGAGGAGTCTAACAATTCCTTAAATTAGCTGTGAAGTAATTCTATTGCTTTTAGCCTAACCATGCATCCTGCTACCACAGTAACATGATGTACCAATTCCTGAGCCTTTAGAAATTCTAGGGTGTGAAATGGGTTGCCTCTTAAAAACCCTATTCCTCAGGAGGCTTAGAATTCCACTTTCTTTGCTCTAGTCACTCATCAACTCATCCATCCATGTATTTTCTGTCTTCCAAAACTATTTTTTTCCCTTGTTATGGTATTTTTACGTTTTCTCTGTGTATTCCTATTTTTATTCCTTTATTGTCATTCTAGTGAGATTTTGGAAAGGAGCAGAGATAAATGTGTATATTCTAGTGTGTTTAACTAGAAGTCCTAATTGTTTTTAAATTAAAAAATGTATTCCCTGAATTATTACACAGTAAAATTGGCTTTTTCTGGTGTGTATATAGTTCTGTGAGTTTTAAGCACATGTAACGACTCGTGTACCTACCACCACAATCAGGATACTAAACACTTCCATCACCCCAAAGAACTCTCTTGTGCTACCCTCTCCCATCACATACTCCCTCTACCCCTAGCCCCAGTTCACCATAGTTTTGTCTTTTCAAAAATGTCCTATACATGGAATCATACAATATATAATCCTTTGAGACTGGCTTCTTCACGCTCCATAAGGACTCTGAGTCATCCCAGCCACTGCACATATCAGGAGTGTATCCCTTTTTATTGCTCAGTAGTATTCTACTGTATGGATATACCCTAGTTTGGTTTATCCATTTACCCACTGAAGCACATCTGGGTTGTTCCCAGTTTTTGACATGTTTGCAGATTTTTAAAAACACAATTAGGAAAGACTGTGGTAAAATACCTCTAACAAAGTTTACCATCTTAACCCTTTTTAAGTGTACAGTTTGGTGGCATTAAGTACATTCACACTGTTATGCAACCGCCACTACCATTCATCTCCAGAACTCTTCCTTTGGCTAAACCAAAACTCCATACCCATTAAAACAATAATGCCCCATACCCCCTTGTTTACAGATTTTTGTGTGAACATAACTTAATACCTTAGAGTGGAACTGCTAGCTCATGTAGTAAGTGAGTATTTAACTTTTAAGAAAATGCCAAACTGTTTCCAAAGTGGCCATACCACTGTATTTCCACCAGCAGTGTATCAAAGTTCCCAATGCTTTGTATCTTTGTGAGACTTACTGTATTTTGTAATGTTAACTAACTTAATAGGTGCTGTTATGTATCAAACTTTTATTTATTTGTTTATTTATTTGAGAGAGTAAGGGAGAGAGAGCGAGCACAGGAGCAGGGCGAGAGGGAGAGAGAGTGGGAGAAGCAGACTCCCTGCTCAGCAGGGAGCTCAACGTGGGGCTCGATCCCAGGACCCCAGGATCATGACCCAAGCCGAAAGCAGACGCCTAACCGACTGAGCCACCGAGGCGCCCCTGTATCAAACTCTTTATGCAAAAATTGTATCAGAGGTCTTCTAGATTACAAAGATGGAAAAACTTATTTTTGTGTGTTGAATTTTTTAAAATTAACATATAATGTATTGTTTGCTTCAGGGGTACAGAACAAAGATGGAAAAACTTATAAGTCAAACTTATATACATCTTTCTCAAAGCTGATCTAACCTAGCACTTTTTTTTTTTCTTCTAAGATTTTATTTATTTATTTGACAGAGAGAGACATAGCGAGAGAGGGAACACAAGCAGAGGGACTGGTAGAGGGAGAAGCAGGCTTCCCGCGGAGTAGGGTGCCTGATGTGGGGCCTGATTCCAGGACTCTGGGATCATGACCTGAGCCGAAGGCAGACACTTAATGACTGAGCCACCCAGGCGCCCCTAATCTAGCACTTTTTATTCAATGTTTATCTGAGGAAATATCTGAGAATTCTTTGTATAGAGAAGAAGGAAAAGGAAAAAGTAGTTTAAAAATTCCCAATCTTCTTCCTAAAAATCCCTTTACTGGCTAAGGCACTAGTGATGAAGATCATGAATATTATTTACTCTCTGCTAAAAAATTTAACATTGAGAGTAATCAGAAAAAAAGAAACAATGATCTTATGCAATGTGAGTGCTTTTCATAATGGTTTTCCTATGATTGGGCAGAATGAAAACTCAGTTTTAGCTGGGACTTCTATCTGACCTGTCATAAATGACATAATTTTTCATACGAAAGCTATCACTACCACAAATACAAAAATGCTATCTAACTCATATACAACTAAAATTCATTCATTGTGGAGTAAGAAGGGTACAGTGTTTTCCTGTAAATAGGACAGTAATAGTGTAAAATGGAAAACAGTGAGAGGGCAATTTTTCCATCAATAAACCATATTTTCCTTTGCCTTTCCATTAAAACAATTTCATAGATTTGTTTTCCCCTACCTTTTCCAGTTCCTTCCAATCATAATTTGTATTTCCAATAACCATTGCTTGTAGTTCATTTGGCTGGAAGAGTTGAAGGACCTTTCCTCCACAGACCTTATGAAAGCCCTCATGAAAAGCATCAAACAAGGAAGCCACTGATTTATTGAATATGTAATCCACATAAGCATCAACAAACTCTTGCCTAGAAATGAAAAGGCACACATGGCACAGAATATAAAAATCTTTTTTTTATGGAGAATAGATACGTAGTTAAAAGTTTGAGTGCTCCTGTACTTTTTGTTACTTATCTTTAAAACTGAGAAAGTATGACTAGGATTCTAAGGGGACAAAGTCTTTAACAAGAAGTTTATTATTCTTTCTATACAAAAATCCAGTATTATCTAGGAGGCATGTAGACTTAATTTATCATTCACAGCCCAATGTAAATGAAGCTATTCCAAAGTGAAACGTCATTTCCTAATGCGTCATTTCCTAATGGGAAGAATGACGACACAAATGTCTATCAAAATAATTTTTCAATACTCACAAACTATTGAGATGTATATGCACCACTCCACATGTATCCCTAAAGAGAGTCATCTGTTAAAAATATCAGGTGATAAAAAAATGAGAGCTTTGGGATTCAGACTATTAGACAAACAACAGTCTGTTTTTCCTCGGGTTTCAAGGGATCTGAAAACAAAATTTATTTTTTAATTTTTTTTTAAGTAGGCTCTATGCCTAATGTGGGGCTTGAACTCATGACCCTAAGATTAAGAGTCACATGTTCTATCGACTTAGCAAGCCAGGTGTCCCAACAAAATTTATTTTAAAAACTAAATACCTGAAAGGTTTATTAAGCACTGGATAATCATTAAATATTACAAGTACAGTTTTCTTTTCAAAAGTATGTGTGTATACACATATGTACCCATACACACACAAACACTTCTGATGCTTTTTCCTGCCTGTTATCACTACGATAGAAAAGGAAACTATAAAAGAAAAAAGTCCCTTTACCCAGTAATCCAGTAATTGCACTACAGTTTTATTCAATTTGTTCTGTTAGCCACAAATATTTTATGCAGCTATCTAGTCAAACAAATAATGAGAATGGGTACCAGAGGATTTCAATACTTTATATTCCTGTCTTCCAAATTAAAAAGGATAATTCTACAAATGGGAATATTGGCAAATTCAGTTATCTATAGATAATCATCTTAGCAAATTATGAAATAATTCCAAAGTGAATTTACAAAGAGGAAAAAAAGGTTAAAGGAGACCATTGTAAAATTGGGCAGGCCTAAGGAAAAATCAGTAGCATATACTATTAGATTCTGATGAAAAGAAGCAGGTAATTTTGTAATGGCATAATTTTATAATTCATCTAATTGGAAAGTGAAATTTATCTGTACTAGTTAAGTGCCTTAAACACAAAAGGCTAAATTATTTTATGTGCTAACATTTTTATCTTCAACACTTTCATTATCTAACTAGGATTGGTAATACAAAGATAAAAATTCTTTATTTCTAAACTAGATAAAAAACTAGAGACTTTAAAAGCAGGAAAAAAAACCTTTCTAAATCAGTTTTTCAAAACCAAGATTTTTTTTTAAAAGAAAGGATAGTTAGAAAGACCTAAATTTTTTCACATTATTTTAAAAACAGCTTTATTTTTATCAAAGGAAGACATATGTACAGTTTAAAATGTCAGATAGTAATACTAACAGCCAACATTTACTGAGCACGTAACATGTGCTAGGTACTATTCTAAGCATCTTAGAATTATTGCCTCATTTAATCCTCAAAATAGCCCCATGAAACAGGTACAATTTACCATCCCATTTTACAGAAGAGGAGACTGAGGCATGGACACATTCCTACAGTTACACAGCTTCTAAGTAGCGGAACTAAGATAATAACCATTTGGATAAAGTCCCTGGCAACAGCCAATAAGCTAGCTCTACACAGTAGAGAACGAAGCAGTTCTGTCTTGCACCTTTAGAAATTCCAGATATTCGAAGGAAAATTCTTAACTTTTTGCTATTCCTTCTGATATTTACCTTCAAACTTCAACAACCTAATTATATTGTTATTCCTTAATTTTCAGTTTAAAATATAATCTAATGAACTGATTATCTATTGTGGAAGATAAGGATTTACCTTTTATTTAGTTGCCCCATTCTCATTTTGTCTCCCCAAAACCTTCCATTATAACAATTTTGGTTCACTATTCACTAAAGTTAACATTTTTATGATTATAAATAGTATTCAGAATTAAGCTAGAATATTTTATGGTTACCTGCCTTTTCTTAAAAAGAACTTCTGCAGTCAATTGTTTCCCTAATTTGCTACTTCATCCCTAACTTCAACAGAAATGTCAATCTCCTTTAGACTCATTCAACTCTAGGGAGCATCATTTGTATTCCATCCTCTTGATTTCACCCACTTTGGTTGCTCTTCCTAAACCTACACACTGCTGTTCCTGCAGAAGGAATTCTCTTTGCCTCTCTTCTATATTGGATCCTATTTTTCTGGATCCTGTGTCTTTCTCTTACTTGGTTTAATTCCTTGTCTGGTAGAACACATCTTCCCGTAACTTCCTGAGAAAACTGCACTGGAAGTAGATTTCTCTGAGACTCTGGATGCATGAAGATGTTTTTATATACGCTCACATACTTGATAGTCTTGATACAGAATTTGAAGTTTAAAAAATAATCTTTTCCCAGAATTTTGGTCTCCTAGCTTCAGTGTCATTCTTTAGAAATTTGATGTTATTCTGATTCTTAATTCTTTGTATATAGCATGCTTTTTTTTCTTTTTCCTGGAAGGTTTTAGGATCCTTTTTTTCCCCTGGGATTTTAAAATTCTATTTTGCCTTGGTAGGTCTTTTTTTTTTTTCCTCTCACTTTCCATGCTTTCAATTTTAAGGCATATCTTTTAAGGCCTGTCATTCAATTCTGTAAAGTTTTTTGGTACCACTTCTTTGACAAATTTCTTTCAGTGAATTTTTTTTTTCAATTTTTAATTGAATTTTTGATTTTTAAGTGAATAATTTTTAGTCCATATAGATGAATACTGATTACAGTTTCTTTTGAAGTTTTGTTCTTCATCCTGCATTGTTTCTCTTTCCTTGACATTCTTTTCAACTGTTTTGAAGGGCTATCAATCTTTGGCTATCCATTCATATTTAAAAGTGAGACAGTGTATCCAAAGAATCCTCCAAAATACAGTACCAAGGCGGGGTGGTTGTAGACTCAATCCACTTGTTTTCAGTTCTGCCTCTTACCCCCCTGGCTGTGTCTATCTATACTCAAATCCAAAGTCCTCTTCGAAGCCTCCCACCCCACCCCCAGGATATCCAAAGCCCTTTAGTTCAATCTCCCCAGAAGATAAATTTCTGATCATCTGCCCAGGCTACTGTGCTAATTAAAATGGGTGTCTAACTGCTTTTTATAACAGCAATCTTTCTGTTTCCAGCATTCCCCTGAACTCCATACACTTTCTAACATTTTTTATTCTCAATGCCCAAGACTTTGTGCTGCAATATAAACTGGCTGCCAGGATTCTTGGCTCCTCCCAGTCCATCTCATATTGCAGCTTTCTCTGGTTGGCTGAAGTTAGTTACCCCTGTTTTCTAGCTTCCAAAAATGAGTTTGCTGTTGTCCCCTCTACCTTCTCTTTGTTTTGCTTGTTTATGATCTTTTTATCCCAAACTTTAGTAATATCTTAAAGGGATTTCAGAAGCAAAAGGCAGTTACTTCCTTACTAACCATTCAAAAAGTAAGTTTTATCTGAGTAAAAACTTAAGGTTGTGACAAGTTTCTATATACAGAAGAAAAATGCCTACGGAATCTTATTACTACCACTGATGCTGCTATAATTCACTTACCGATTTTGTTTGTTAACAGCTGTGTCTGCACCATTTAGAACCAGCTCTTTCACTTCTGTTGCACCAAAGTTTTCAACTGTGATCTATTAATTTAAATTTTTAAAAAAAGTCAATGTCAGACTCAAAACTTACTAGATTTTAATAACCTATTATTATATTCTATCTTTCCCTCATTAAATATAAGAATAAAGTTGAGGTAAAATTCTGTTACTACCATAAGCTTATTTGTGAATTCTGCATAAAGCCACAACTAGAAATTTTCATCCTCTGTAGTAGTTTGAAATCCTACCGTGACTAGTTAATTACAAATTACCAAGTGTTTGGTTAGTTAAGAACAGGAAACTGAGTACTTATTATGTGTAAAACTTTTTTAGAACAATCACTACAGGAGTAAAATATTAGAAAGGATGTTTTCCTTGTACACGTGACAGAATCTAAGTGTCAAAATGTATGCAGCCCAGACCAGCTATGCATTCTTCTCACATTGACAGCTACTACTACTGTATTCCTAATATCTGCCTTGTTTGCATTCTTGATCACAGGTGATTTTTCCAGTATTAATTGGATCCAGCTATTAATTGGATTTATAAAGACAGTCAATTATTTCTAAACTTTTTATTTCCCTTACAGTAAGTCTGCTAATTTTCCTATTGATATTAACAATCCCACATCTGTATCTTTTTCTAGTCCCTCTTTTTGGAATATTATTCTCTTCTATTAGAACATTTTCTTTTAGTACCTGCTATCTAGAAAATACTGTGGTGGCAGTGGGATGATAAGAGATGAATAAAACCCTGCTGTGGAGTTTACTATCTAGTTAAAGAGGAGAAATGTGTTATGTAAACAACTTCTTATAATAAAATAAATGCTATAATAGAGACATGAACAAAACGCTATCAGACCACAGAAGAACACTCACTTCTAAGTGGAGGAAATATGAAAGACCTCAAGGAAGAAATGTCATTTGAAAAGCACCTAGAAGGATGAGTAGGCTCTCAAAAGACTGAGACGGGACAGGATTTCTGACTGAGCACAGAGATTGGGTAAGATAGATATGAGAGTAAATACCAAGTTCTGAAAATGTATGGCCCTAAAAAACAGAAAGATAAGGTATGTGAGAGAATACTGTGTGACATGATAAAACTTGATATGAATGGAGGGATACAATGTAAGTTAGAAAGTCATATTACAAATGTTTTTGAAGGCCGTTATTGATCTATTGCTATGCAAGCAATAAAGAGCCACTAAAAATTTCTGTGAAAGAAATGGCAGTGGGAAGGAATGTTTAAATTCCCATAGTTCTTGAATATACTAACCATTCACAAACTTGGTGATTGATAAGTTAGAAATTATATTGTTTGGAACCCAATGTTTCAGTCCATTGAGATAATCAATAAAGATTCAAAGATACTGCTATAAGTGAAAGTGAATTGAAGAATTAAACCATTGGAAAACCAACCATTCAGTTGAAATGGGGAACTAAAAATTTCATAGTAAATAGAGAAAGCCCAAGGAGGACCTTTTTTCTTGAAAAAAAAAAAAAAAGTGTTAAGTTCATTTATTTCATCTTAAATCTACCAAATTTTCTTACAATTGTACTATGTGCCAATTCTTAAAATGATAAAAAAATGGATAAACTTTTTTGATGGGGGCACATAGTATATTTTGGCAAATTGTGGGATAGCAGAATATGGTTATTTGTCAGATCTGACCTCAAGATCATAAAGAGGACTCTTGGAGGGGGGGAGGGGGGAGGGATGGACAAACAAATACACAATGTTTTTAAAACGAAAAGAAAAAGACAGAAAACCGAAGGTTTTACCATTTTCCCAAGAGATTAATTTATAATATTCAAATCATTCCATTCTGAAGTGCCTTCTCATAATCCTTGCTGATTTTCTCTTCTTTGTCAACTGTCTACTTCTGCCAGGTCCTCGTTTGTCAATGGTTTTGCATTTGGATGGGTAAGTTATTCAACATCCCTTTCACTGAATTAACAAAATTCTGTATCTTTGACAAGATTTGCAATTTCATTTTCCAAATAACATTCCAACATATTTGCATTTTCACTGTGGTACGTCATTTCCAAAGTAAGATAAATGGGCAAGGACAAATACTAGTGTGAAGCAGAAAGGGATGTCTGAGTAGGAATTAATCTTTTAAGTGGTAAGTTCATTACTGAATATTCTAATGTACAATAACCTTTGCTTCTCTAAACATTCTTGTAATTTCAGACTCAAAAATGAATACTTGAATAAAGAGGTCCTCTTGCATTTATAAAGGATCTTTAGCATAATGATAGAGCACTAGGCTCTGAAGTCACAGGCCTGGGTATAAATATTATTATTGACATGTAATGATTGTTTTCAGTTTTCTTCATCTGTAAAATTAGGATAATAATACTAATCTCATAGGACTGTTATGAGGATTAAATGAAGTAATGTACGTACTGTGACTAGCATATAGTTAATGCTCAATAAATGTTAGCTAAAGGGTTAAGAATTCCACTCATCAAAATAAAAAAAAACAACCCCAAAGCCATAAGGCACAGCTGTTAAATAAAAGGGATGATGAATAATCAGGCTATTCTGTCTTTCCATCTTACCGTAAAATTAAGACAAAATGTTTCCTCAACATCATCTTCTGGATAATCCAGTAACTGTTGCATGCTTCTGCAAAACAATATGCATGTTTCTTTGAGGTAAAACATTATTGGGTATTTTGACTATTTTAGTTATGAATAAATATATATTTCTCATTCATTCTTGATAAAATCTTTTTATTAATCTATACTTTTATATTTGTTTCAGAATGCTAGATATACGGTGGCTAGCGAATGAACAATTCTGAAGAAAAAAAAAATCACTCTAAGGTTTTTATCTCTTCTTCTGAATACAAAGGCCATATATCTACCTATTTTCAACATTTGTTCTTATTTATATACAATTTCTATTCCATTTTATGTAATAAATAAAAAGAAACTTTACATATTCCAGCTAGGAATGAAGGTAATCAGAAGTCCAAATAAATCATTTAACTACTCTCAGGAAACATTACCTTCCTAAGTTTATTATCTGATATTTGCAAAATATTGTTAAATTACTAAAAATTTAGCAAATGGTTGTATACATATAAGTCTTTCAGTAGAAAATTCTGGATCTGGGTAACATGAAGAGTTCTCCAATATCAGAAGGGCTTTTGTTTATTTTAGAAATTCAACAAGAACAAAACAGAATTATTCCTAAAAGGAAAGCTTTCTGTACATTTCCCATTCCCTATTAAAACCCTTGTCACTTTTTGTTACTAACCTTCCAACATCAGGTACTAGTTCCTTCAAATCATCCAAGGATGGCTTCTTTTTTAGCAGTTTTTTATACAAAGCCAAAGGAAAGTGGAGGTCCACAATAGTAAAATTATAAATTGCTAATCCACAGATAACACCAATCAAATGGAATAAATCACTGTCTTCAAATGTCTAAAATAACAGAAAAAAAAGTAAAGACGTCTTCTCCCAAGTTTTAAAATAATAAATTTTTCTGATGACAAAAACACATACTTGTAGTAAAAAATTCTGAACATACAGAAATAAGTAATGAAAAAGCTCATTCTCTCTCTCTCTTTTAAAAGATTTTCTTTATTTATTTGACAGAGACAGAGACAGCGAGAGCGGGAACGCAAGCAGAGGGAGTGGGAGAGGGAGAAGCAGGCTTTCCCCCAAGGAGGGAGCCCGATGTGGGACTCGATTCCAGGACCCTGGGATCATGACCTGAGCTGAAGGCAGACACTTAACAACTGAGCCACCCAGGTGCCCCGAAAAAGCTCATTCTTACTCACATCTCCCTGGGATAGTATCACTATTAGTATTTCCGCACATTTCCATCCAATATATTTTCTAAGACAAAATAAAGACCTAGCTAAGATCAGACTAAATGTATAACTTCACAATTAGCTTTTTTCCCAGAAATATAAGCATTTCCACATCACTAAGCACTAAATTAATAAGTGAAATGACTATTAGAACATTTAATCTGATTTAAATAATTGTACACATTCAAAATTTGGAAAACAAAAAGCATAAAGAAAATGAATAAATGCCTGTAATCCGATCACTCAGAAACAAGGATTTAAAAATATTTTTATATATTTGCAACCACTATAAGTTCAAAAAAATAATTTAAAAACATAGTTAAGGTTTTCTTTTGTCTAATCACAAGTATTTTCTTATATCATTAAATATTCTTCTAGAACATGATTTTTATTTATGTAATTTTATTTTATTATTTTTTAAAGTAGGCTCCACAGTGAAGCTTGAACTCATGACCCTGAGATCAAGACCTGAGTGAGATCAAGAGTTGGACGCTCAACTGAGTCACCCGGCAGTCTCAGAGAGCATGATTTTAATGGTTGCATATCACTCTTATAAAAGTACCAAGGCCTGCTAAATTAGCTATTTTACTATAGTTGGACATTTAGATTATTAAGTCACTGAAAACAATGCTTATTTCCCCCTATCTTTAAAGAAGCAATATATGGTCACAGAAAATTCAGTGAGCATGACAGTTAAAAGAAAAACATTTTTTTATCAGATTTGGGGCTCCAGATTTAGTTCTTTCACTATCTAGCCTCAGTATGTTCAAAGATAAAAATATATTTATCTCATAAGGTTGTTTTGAGGATGAAATGGGATTAATGTATGTAAAATACTTTTAGCCCAGTTCCTGCAGCACATGGTAAAGGCACAATAAATGTTGGTTATTCCAACTAGCTAGTAATATTCAAAATAAGTAAGATGGTATCATTTCTGCACATATATATATATAAAGATTTTTTGAGAGAGAGTGAGCACACACAAGTGGGTGCATGTGTGAGCAGGGTGGGGGGAGGGGCAGAGGCAGAGGGAGAGAATCACAAGCAGACTCAGCACTGAGCATGGACCCCCAAGTTGGGCTGGATCCCACAATCCTGAGATCATGACCTGAGTCATAACCAAGAGTCGAATGCTTAACTGACTAAGCCACCCAGGCGCCCCATCATTTCTACATATATTTTTGTCCATAGTTTGGAATATCTACTTAGGAGAAATTTTGCTTTGTAAGAAGAATTTTGAAGTCAAATGACAGCTAAGCATATCCCGAAGCTATTTTTGTTCACACCTATTCCAATTTACCCTGACATCTGCAGTCTAGGAAAATGTCTCTTTCCATATTTTCATCTGTAATACACACAAACACACATTTATATCTGAGTTAAAAAATGAAAACTTGGGGCACCTAGAGGGCTCAGTCAGTTAAGCATCTGACTCTTGATTTCAGTTCAAGTCATGATCTCAGGGTTGTGATACTGAGTTCCCCACCGGGCTCCATGCTGGATGGGGAGCCTGCTTAAGATTCTCTCTCTCCCCTCTGTCCCTTCTCCCCCCGCAAATAAGACAAGAAAATTTGTTTAGTATGTATTTTTGTCTATTAGTGATACTGCAAATTAGGGATTTGTGAATGCCTCTTTGTATTCTTGGCCCATTTACCTTTCAGGGGCCAGTGTTTTCTTTCTTTCTTTCTTTGGTGCAAAAAGATGATTTTATTAAAGCACGGGGACAGGACCCATGGGCAATGAGAGCTGCTGCCGCTAGCATTTTCTTATATATTTATATTTGAATTCTTCATATACCAGGAATTAATATTACCCTATGTCATATTTGTTACATATATCCCAGTCTGCTATATGCTTTTTAATAATCTTACTTTTGTCATGCATAAATGTCACATTTTTTTCCAGTGGTCAAAATTTTTTTAATTTTTTTTAAATTTTTATTTATTTGATAGAGAGACAGTGAGAGAGGGAACACAAGCAGGGGGAGTGAGAGAGGGAGAAGCAGGCTTCCCACTGAGCAGGGAGCCCAATGCAGGGCTCGATCCTAGGACCCTGGGATCATGACCTGAGCCGAAGTCAGACACTTAACGACTGAGCCACCCAGGAGCCCCAATCCCTTTGTTTTAATATATCACCTACTTGAGAATCCAGAGACACTTTGGCTCATCCTTTCCAAAAAAGCAAGGGACTTTTACCACTCATCCTATTTTCAACCCTACTTGAGTACCTCTGACTTTCAGAGTCTTAATGTCTTAACAGCTGAGCTAGCTTAGATACTAGACTTTAAAGGTATTTTCTGGTACTTCCAGTTCCTCAGCCTGAAATACAAATTAGCCTGTTTCTCATTGGCTTTTCTCTTAACAAGCTACTGTTTCAGTTTCTTCTGCTTTACTGAATCAAGTACCAGCCATCTGTCTACTTTTCATATTTTAAAATATTAATATCTCTTTAGTGATATTAAAACAATCCCCTATACTTTTTTTTCTTGTGGGTTTATTATCATTTTTATTCCTTTATTCTCATTTAGAGGGATTTCAGGAGGAAGATAGATTAACACATTATTCAATCTGCCCTATTTAAGAAGGACTTTCTAAACTTAAATGCAGTATAGGACATCACAGAGGAAAAAGATTAATTTGACCACTGGAGGGGTGCCTGGGTGGCTCAGTCTTTAACCATCTGCCTTCAGCTCAGGTCATGATCCCAGGGTCCTGGGATCAAGCCCTGCATTGGGCTCCCTGCTCAGTGGGAAGCCTGCTTCTCCCTCTCCTACTCCCCCTGCTTGCATTCCCTCTCTCGCTGTGTCTCTGTCAAATAAATAAATAAAATGTTAAAAACAAAGAAAACAAAAAAAAACCCACAAAGGGATCAAAGTGTTCAAGGGGATTAAGAGTACAAACTTCCAGTTATAAAATAAATAAGGGATATAAATTGCAGCATACAGAATATAGTCAATAATATTTTAATAACTCTGTACAGTGACAGATGGTAACTACACTTATCACGGTGAGCACTAAGTACTGTATATACATGCTAAATCACTAATGTTACATACCTGAAACTAATGTAATACTGAAGGTCAATTATACTTCAATTAAAAACATAATTTAAAAACTTAAAACATAAAATAAATACAAAAAAACAAGACGATCAAATGAAGGTGTATATAGTTAACAATGAGAATCCTAGCTTCCCTTTCCAGTGTTCAGAACACTACTAGAACACTGGCAGTCAAAGAGTAAAAAAACCCAAAGAGTGAAAAACTATATACGTTGACATTTGACGGTTCCCCCTTGAAATGCCCATACCTAATCACTCTATGAATAAGGACTTTAAATCATAAATGTGTTCGCCCAGGGGCACCTGGGTGGCTCAGTCAATTAAGTGTCTGACTCTTATCTCAGGGTTCTGAGTTCAAGCACTGTGTTGGGTTCCACACTGGACATGGAGCCTACTTGGGAAAAAAAAGAAAAAAAATGTGTATGCCCAAACTAGTAGCTTTTTAGTGTCATATTCTTTTTTTTAAAGATTTTTTATTTATTTATCTGAGAGAGAGAATGGGAGACAGAGAGCATGAGAGGGGAAGGGTCAGAGGGAGAGGCAGACCCCCCGCTGAGCAGGGAGCCCAATGCAGGACTTGATCCCGGGACTCCAGAATCATGACCTGAGCCGAAGGCAGTTGCTTAACCAACTGAGCCACCCAGGCGCCCCAGTGTCATATTCTTAAATGTGAATAAAAAGTCAAGGATCAGAAGAAAAAGATAAAAAAGAAATAAAAGAAACCTGGAGGAATAGTTGGTACTGTGGCGGAGGGGGGAACAAAAAATGTCAAACAACAAAAAAAGTACCCAGTATTCAACAAAAATTTATTAGGCATGCAAAAAAAGAAGAAATATGGCCCATTCATAGGAGAAAAAGAAATCCTATAAATTGTTGAGAAATCCCAGACACTGGATTTTCTAGATGAAGACTTAACCATTTCATTTTACTTATTTATTTATTTTTAAAAAGATTTTACTTCTTTATTTGAGAGAGAAGGAGAGAGCACAAGCAGGGGGAGCTGCAGAGGGAGAGGGAGAAGCAGGCTGCCCTCTGATCAGGGAGCCCTGATGTGGGGCTCGATCCCAGGACCCCTGAGATCATGACCTGAGCTGAAGGCAGACACTTAACTGACTGAACCACCCAGGCGCCCCTAAATAAACTGTTTTAAATACGCTCAAATAGCTAAGTAAACCATAGGGGCAGGGGAGTGGGGGGGGGGAGAGAAAAGAATAATAATGTCTCATCAAATAGAGAATATCAATAAAGAGATAGAAATTATGGAAAAGAAGCAGAAGCTTGTTTATGGAGCTGGGAAGTACAGTAGTAACTGAAACAAAAAACTCACTAGAGGGGTATAAGAGATTTGAGAAGGCAGAAAAAAGAATCCACAAACTTGAAAATAGGTCAGCTGAGATTATCCACTTTGTGGGACAACAGCAAGAAAAAAGAATGAAGAAATATGATGAGAGCCTATGAGACCTGTGGGATACCATCAGGTATACCATCATACAAGTAGCAGAGTGCCACAAGGAGAGGAGAAAATGAGACAGAAAAAACGTCTGAAGAAATGGTTGAAAACTTTCTAAATTTGATAAAAGACATAAATCTAACACCCAAGCAGCTCAACAAACTCCTACTATGACAAGCCTGAGATCCACATTCACACACATTTTAACCTAAGCATTGAAAGTTAATTATAAAAAGTATTGAAACCAGCAAAAGAGAAGCAACTCATCACATAGACGGGCTCCTCAATGAGACTAACAGTTGATTTCTAATTCAAAACGATGCACGCCAAAAGGCAGTGGGATGACATATTTAAAGGGCTGAAAGAAAAAACTGCCAATCAAGAATTTTACATCTCAGATAAAGAAAAACAGAGAGTTTGTTGCTATTAGACCTTCCTTAAAGAAATGCTAAAGTCCAAAAAGAAGAAGAAGATAGCAGGAAGGGAAGAACGAATGGGGGGAAATCGGAGGGGGAGACGAACCATTAGAGACGATGGACTCTGAAAAACAAACTGAGGGTTCTAGAGGGGAAGGGGGTGGGAGGATGGGTTAGCCTGGTGATGGGTATTGGGGAGGGCACGTTCTGCATGGAGCACTGGGTGTTATACGCAAACAATGAATCATGGAACACTACATCAAAAACTAATGATGTAGGGGCGCCTGGGTGGCTCAGTCATTAAACGTCTGCCTTCGGCTCAGGTCATGATCTCAGGGTCCTGGGATCGAGCCCCGCATCGGGCTCCCTGCTCTGCGGGAAGCCTGCTTCTCCCTCTCCCACTCCCCCTGCTTCTGTTCCCTCTCTCACTGCCTCTCTCTGTCAAATAAATAAATAAAATCTTTAAAAAAACAAAAAACAACTAATGATGTAACGTATGGTGATTAACATAACAAAAAATTTTTAAAAAGACAAAAAAAAAGAAATGCTAAAGTCCATCAGCTGAAAGGAAAGGATGCTTTACACAGTAACTCAAAGTCATACAAAGAAATAAAGAACTCTGCTAAAGGTAGCTATACAGGTAAATATAAAAGTTAAAATTACACTATTTTTGATTTGTAATCTTCTCTATATGGTTCAAAACTCAAATGTATAAAATAATTATAAATCTACATTAATGGGCGCACAATGTATAAAGCTGTAAGGTGTGAGAATAATAAAGAAAGGAACAGAGCTGTTCTAGGAGCAGAGTTTCTGTATACTACTGGAGTTGATATTAATTCAAATTAGACTGTTATAAATATAAGGTGTTAATTGTAACCCTCAGAGCAAGAACTAAGGAAATAACAGATCTCTCTCTCTTTCACTCTCTCTCTCAAATAAATAAAATCTTTTAAAAAAACCCAGCTTGAAATATAAATGAATTAAATTCTATAATCAAAAGGCAGAGACTAGCAGGAAGGATTTTTAAAAAACAAACCATTATTCAACGACAGCCGGTCCCTAACTTATGTTTGACATGATTTTCTGATTTTACAGTGGTGCAAAAGTGATAACTATATCAGTAGAAATCGTACTTCAAATTTTAAATGTTGCTCTTTCCCTGGGCTAGCAACATGCAGTAAGATACTCCTGTGATGCTGAGCACAACAGTCAGCCCTGCAATCATGAGGGTAAACAAACAACACACTTAATAATCCCTGTGCTTATACAACCATTTTATTTTTCACTTTCAGTAAAAATTAAGTGTGATATTCAACACTTGGTTCTAAAATAGGCTTAGTGTTAGATGATTTTGCCCAACAGTAGGCTAATATAAGTGTTTTGAGCATTTTTTTTTTAATTTTATTTATTTGAGAGAGAGCTACAGCACAAGTTGGGGGGAGGGGCAGAGGCAGAGGGAGAAGCAGACTCCCCACTGAGCAGGGAGCCCAACGCGGGGCTCAATCCCAGGACCCTGGGACCATGACCTGAGCCAAAGGCAGACACTGAACCAGGTGCCCCTGTTCTGAGCATGTTTAATGTAGGCTAGGCTAAGCTATAATGTCCAATAGGTTAGGTGTATTCAATGCATGTTGACCTATAAAATTTCCAACTTACAATGGGTTTACTGGAACATAACCCCACTATAAGTCTAGGAAGATCTGCATATGCCTATAAACCTCACTCTAAATCCAAAGACACTAGATTGAAAGTGAAAGTTTGAAAAAATGATATACTATGTAAATAATAGCCAAAGAGCTGAGTGGCTATACTACGAGATGAAATAGACTTTAAATCAAAAAGCATCAATTCATGAAGAAGATATATAACATTTACAAACATCTACATACCTAACAATACAGCTTTAAAATATATGAAGTAAAAATTGACACAACTGAAGGGAGAGATACAGTTCTAAAATAATAGTTGGAAGCTTCAATACCCCACTTTCAATAACAGATATAACAATCAGACAGAAGATCAATAAGGAAATAGAGAACTTGAAAAATACTATAAAACAACCAGACCTAACAGATAGCTACAGAACATTCCATTCCACAACAGAATACATGTTCTCAAGTGCACGTGGAACATTTTCCAGGAGAGAGACCATATGTTAGGTCAAAAAATAGGTCTCAATAAATTTAAAAAGACTAAAATCATAAAAAATATATTTTCAGACCACAGTGGAATAAAACTAGAAATCAACAACAGAAGAAATATGGAGACAGGGCGCCTGGTTAGCTCATTTGGTGGAGTGTGCAATTCTTATCTCGGGGTTGTGGGTCTGAGCCTCACGTAGGGTGTAGAGATTACTTAAAAATAAATTCTTAAAAAAAAAAAAAAAAGGAAATATGGAGAATTCAAAGATGTGAAAATTAACACATTCCTAAACAACCAATGGGTCAAAGAAGGTATCACAATATAAAAACCTATATGATACAGTGAAATCAGTATTCATAGGGAAATTTATAGTTATAAACATATATATTAAAAAAGAAAAAAACATCTCAAATCAATAACCAAACTTTATATCTTAAGGAACTACAAAATGAAGAGCAAACTAAACCCAATGCTAGTAGTGGGAGATTATCAATGAAGATTAAAGTGGAGATAAATAAAATATAGAATAGAAAAAAAATACATAGAAGCAACAAAACCAAAAGCTGATTCTTTTAAAAGATCAACAAAACTGACAAACCTTTAGTTAGAATGACCAAGAAAAAAAGAAAGACTCACATTACTAAAATCAGGACTGGAAGTGGGGACATTACTATCGTTCTTACAGAAATAAAAAGGACTGTAACAGAATACCATGAACTATATGACAACAAAATAGATAATCTAGATGAAATGAATAAATTCCTATAAACATACAAACTACCAAACTGACACCAGAAGAACTAGAAAATCTAAAAACAAACAAACAAACAAACCCCTAAGACACAATCTATAACAAGAAACTGAATCGCTCATCAAAAAACCTCCAGGGGTGCCTGGGTGGCTCAGTCAGTTAAATGTCTGCCTTTGGGTCATGATTTTGGGGTCCCTCTGCCCCTCCCCCGGCTCATGCTCCCTCTCAAATAAATAAATAAAATCTTTTAAAAACCCCTCAAAATAAAAAACCTTCCAAAAGGGCACCTGGGTAGCTCAGCTGATTAAGCGTCCAACTCTTGGTTTTGGCTCAGGTCACCATCTCAGGGTTGGAGGACAGCCCCATGTGGGTCTCCACGCGCAGTGGGGAGTCAGCTTGGGATTCCCTCTCCTCTCTTTCCACCCCTCCCCCTGCGCATATGCTCTCTTTCTCTGTCTTTCAAGTAAATAAAATCTTACAAAACAAAAAAACCCTTCCAACAAAGAAAAGCCTAGGACCAGATCCTACCAAACATTTAAAGAATAAGTAACACCAATTTTTCCTTTTTCAAGAAATGGAAGATGAGGGTACATTTTCTAACTCATCTGTGAGGTCAAACTAACATGACACCAAAGACAGACAAAGGCATCACAAACACCAAAAAGAAAACTACAGACCAGTATCCTTAACAAATAAGGATAGAAAAATCATCAACAGAATACAGGTCAACTAAATGGATTATACACCACGACCAAGTGGGCTTTATCTCAAGAATACAAGGTGGCGGGGTGCCTGGGTGGCTCAGTCGATTAAGCGGCTGCCTTTGGCCCTGCTCGGCAGGAAGCCTGCTTCTCCCTCTCCCTCTGCCTGCTGCTCCCCCTGCTTGTGCTCTGTCAAATAAATAAAATCTTAAAAAAAAAAATTTAAAAAAAGAATACAAGGTGGCTTGACATAAGAAAATGCACCAATGTAATACATCACATTAGTGGAATGAAGGAAGGAAAGCACACAATCATCTTGAAGCAGAAAAGGCATCTGAGAAAATCTTACTCTCTTTCATGATAAATATACTCAACAAACTAGACATAGGAGAGAACTTCCTTAACCTGATAAAAGGAATTTATGAAAAATCCACAGCTAACATCCAACTCAGATCAGGAACAAGAAAAGCATGTCCACTCTTACCACTTGTATTTGACAGTGTTTTGACAAAGTTCTAGCCAAGGCAAGTAGGCAAGAAAAAGAAATAAAGGTATTTAAATTGGAGGGAAAGAAGTAAAATTAAATCTATTTCATTTGTGGATGCCATGATCTCATATAAAGAAAATCCTGAAGCATCCACAAAACCACCTATTAGAACTGATAAATGAATTCAGCAAAGTTGCATGATACAAGATCAACATACAAAAAGCAGCTTGATTTCTATGCCCTAGCAATGAACAAACCAAAAATAAAATTTCTGAAAAAGTTCAATTTATGACATCATCAAAAAGAACAAAACGTTTATTCAACACCTTCTCCATCAAATCCTTAATGGCCTTTTTTGAAGAAATGGACAAGCTAACCATAAAATTCATACAAAATTCCAAGAGACCCCTAATAATCAAAACAATCTTGGGTGCCTTCGGCTCAGGTCATTATCTTGGAGTTCCAGGATCAAGTCCCACATCAGGCTCCCTGCTGAGCAGGGAGTCTGCTTCTCCCTCTGCCTCTGCTCCACCCCCTGCTCATTCTCTCTCTCTCTCTCTCAAATAAATAAAAGTCCTGGGATTGAGCCCTGCATCAGGCTCCCTGCTCAGCAGGGGGTCTGCTTCTCCTGCTCACTCCCCCTACTTGTGCGTGCATTCTCTCTCAATAAATAAATAAAATCGTAAAAAGAAAAAGAAAAAGAATTAGAGGTATCAGTATGATCTTGTGTCTGGAAACCATAAGATGTGTACATAGTTATAGCTCCTAGTTCTTTCTGTCTGCTGAGAATCTGAAAGCAATGACTCCCTGGTAGTAGTGAGTACACTTAGCATCCAGAACACGATTTCTAAATACCATTTCCATCTGAAGAAGTCAGGGCTTTTAAGGAGAAATGGCTATTGCCAGGGCTGGGATAAACACAAGAAGAGCCCGGAACATTTGTTGTACTAAATGTAAAGAATTAAGGAAAAATGGGGACATGTCAAAAGTACACAAAAGAGGAACAAGTTCAACAGGGCTCCCATTGGCCAAATCAAGATATAACTGAAAAGGTCTCACAGAAATCCATGATAAAGCTTGTTAAAACTACCCCTCCCGGGCGCCTGGGTGGCTCAGTTGGTTGGGCGACTGCCTTCAGCTCAGGTCATGATCCCGGATACCCTGAATTGAGTCCCTCACTGGGCTCCCTGCTCAGCAGGGAGTCTGCTTCTCCCTCTGACCCTAACCCCTCTTGTGCTCTCTCACATAAATAAAAGCAAATCTTTAAAAGAAAAAAAAAAAAGACTGCCCCTCCCCTGGTTTTAAAACATTACCTCTCTGTAGAACTGAATAAAGGCCCACAGAACTCTTTGTGATCCTAGCAGGACAGGCTTCCATCCTATCCATCTGCCACACCATTAACAAACTACCCTAAGAGACCAAGCCAAGGAGGAGACTGTAATTCAGTCAGATTGTCCACCTCCTGGGGTGACTGGGTGGCTCAGTCGGTTGTCTGCCTTTGGCTCAGGTCATGATCCCAGGGTCCTAGGATTGAGCCCCACCATCGGGCTCCCCGCTCAGTGGGGAATCTGCTTCTCCCTCTGCCCCTCCCCCCCACTTGTGCTCTCTCTCAAATAAATAAAATCTTAAAAAACAAAACAAAACAAAACTCTCCAACCTGTAGAGCTCCCCCTAGACAAAGATGGGATAATATGAGCATCAATAAAGATAATAACTACAATGGACTAAAAACATCAAATATACTTAAATCCATGAATAAATAATAATATTTGAAAACAAAACTAAAAAACAAATTGTCACCGCTGAAGTATGCCAATGAACAGATTCATTCTTTTGCAAAATTGGCAACTGAAGAAAGAGAATCCTTCCCCATATGAATTATACTACTAAGGAACCAAATAGTAGATGTAGGGAAATTTCTCCATATAGAAGTATCCAAGCCAATAAAATGAAATATAAATTTAAGAGTAGCACCATTTTTGCAACCTAATAAATTAATGAACCCAGGCACTGATCAACGACTGCTAACATGACAAAGGACAGCAAGCCTCCTGAAACAATGAATAAATAACACATCAAGGTTTTTAGAACCGATAGTAAATATTCCATTCAAATTTCTTTCAACTCGTTCTGTAACTGAACCATCCCCATTTCATTTATAGTCTCTAAATCAAGGGTAGCAAACTTTTTCTGTAAGGGGACAGATGGTAAATATTTTAGGCTTTGTTGATCAAAGGGTCTTTGTCTTAACCACTCAACTCTGCCTCTTCCAGTTGTAGCTAAAAAGTAGCCATGAACAGGTAAATGAGTGGACATGACTTTCTTTACAAGAACATGTGTGGAAAAGAATTTAGCTTATGGACTATAATTTGCTGAGTAGTTACCTCTGCCCTAAATGATAAGATAGAGAAATCAATGATTGCTAATGATAAATTAATTCTTCCGAGAGGAAAAGTTAATCTGGTAATTATCATCTAATCCTCAAATCTAAATCAGCAGGAGGAAAGGTCACCATCATTCTCAGGCTGACCATTCCTTTAATTTATTTTGCTAATTTGAAATGTGTGAGAAGTATTAAGGTGTTCTGATGACTCTGAGTCCAAAAGTTTGTAATTTTTCAAACTGTAATAAAGCAAATCTCTGAATATGTTAGGAATCCAGTAATAACTTTTATTTACTGAGTCAACTTGACACATGTAGGTATACATACATAGGTATATTTCTAAAATTATTCTTAGATTATTCTAAATTATCTCTAAATTAGAAATAATTTAGACAGTTAGACCTCACCTTATCAGAAAACCAAATGAGCCTGGAATCTTCGTAATACCTAAACATGCCATATTTAGGATCCAACAATTCTCTCATGATGAGCAAGAAAAATTCTTTGCGTACTCCTCCTGCATCAACAGCATCTTCTCCAACAAATATAACCTAAAATAGCATAATGCAAACACTGAACGTAAAGAAATGGAAGTATATTCTGGAGAGCCAAGAGAGAGCGAGAGCCCATAACATGTAATTTATTAACAATAAATGCTCAGCAATTAATAGTTTAAAAAATTTAAGAAGTTTTATACAGTAAATTTTTATACATATCTACTATATAAAACTTAATTTTTTAAAACTATTAATTGCTGAGCATATACTGTGATATATATAACAGAAAATGTCAAATTACCTTGAGTGGCTTTTTGTAGTCTATATTCTTTGTTTTCCTAAGGACTTCCATTGCATCTCCTACAATATTTTCTCTACGTACAACTAGAATTAAGCAGGGATTCACAGATTCAATCACTGGGAGAAAAAGAGAGGAGACATTCTGTCTGTGGGCCTGGTCAATAGCCATCTAGAAAACAAAAGATTAAAATTTTAATAGCGATGCTATAAAGAAACTAATGTGACTAGGTAAGCTAACTTCTACCTATTGATTATAATCCTATATTTATAATTCCTATAATACTACCTATACTACTGAATTCACAGAGCACCTAATACAGTTGTAAGCTTAATAAAACTGTATTCTCAGCATAAAGAGTGTCCTTTGGAATGTTTTTAGATTGAAGTATATCTAACGATACCATTAAACAAGCAAGGAACTATAATATAATATGGTAAATCTGAACACTGCTATTTCTCGAAAAGTAACAGGGATGAAGAGTGAGAAGAAAAAAAAGAAAACAGCATGAAAACAACCTCTAAAGAGAATAAGGAACAGCCTGGCTAAGTAGTACTATAGAAATTCATCTAGTACAGTGATCACCACATGTGTTCACAAACCAAACATTTGTCCTCTACCATCTAAAACCTTTGGTTTTTTTGTATGGTTTTCCTGTGTTCTTGGTCTAAAATGGAATATACTATATATTAAAAGCACGAGGCAATTATTGTTTTAACAAGGACCATCCAAAAGCTGGTTCGCCAGCTGTTAGTATAAACCCTACAAAAATATTTATTTCTTCTGTTGATGAAAATGGATATAAGCACATCTCTAAAATTCCCCTAGTATTTATGCTTTAAATATCTGGAGGCATTTAAAATACTAAATGCATTTATTTTAAAGGAATGAAAATAACTGTCAAAATTGGGGTGGGGATAATTTTTTTAAAGCATTTTTAGAATATTAAGTGCTCAAGGTTTCTTGCCATCCTTCTCTTAGTCCTTAGCTTCTACCATCTGATACTCTATGCTAGAAAATAAAACTCAAAAACTTTTTAATTTACAGGCTCAAAAGATAAAGCAAATCTACTGTAGCTCTCAAAGTCATAACATAAATCAGTTAAAAAAATCTCATTATAAATGAAAAAATGTTCAACATAGAACAGAGCAGGTTGGGGGAGAAAAGAGAGGGAGGAGCAGGAGATGACCAATCTTAGGAAAATGCCTTTTTATTACTAAAAACTTTCTTCAAGGAAACTTCATATCCTCCCCCTAACAAGTGATCAAATTCCTCTTACTTTACTTCATCTCATCTCTAGTTACTTCCATTTTTTACCAAGTATATAAATATGGAATATATAATGAAGCAAGATTTGAAACAAACCAATGTTTATCAAGGAAACTAGTAAAACTTTACAAAAACTGCGTATTTTTGTAACAAAAAAGGCTCATACCTTTTTTTAGATATAAAATGATTAAAGGCTAAACTATTCTATTTTCATTTAAATATATATAAGTAGCCCTCATAAGAATATACATGTAACCAATACAACAGTCTTCTTTATAAGGTACCAAAGGTACTTTGCAAAAGCCAGACCACTGAGGTACAGAATGTTCCCAAGGATTACTGATTATAGACAAACTTCAAATATTTACTTTTTAAAAAACCTCACAGAAACAATTCAAAAACCATTCTCAAATCAGATTTGTATTAAACTGTATTTTACCTGCATCTGTAACACTGCATCTGTTTGTAACAGAGTAGTTTTTGCTTGGGCATCAAATACAAATGGATATGTGCAGATTGTAACAGGGATATCTGCCAACTAAAAATAAAAAATTAACGTATTAGTACAAATTGATTTGTGATATATTTTTTTGTAGGTGCTGTCATTTCTTTTAAAGCTGATCACATTCTTGGTTTATTCACTTATCTGCTGTTCAGGAATTATAAATAAAACATATTGCTTACTTCCAAATATGGAATTTTTACTGATAATCAGGTGAGGCACTGGAATAACCCCAATTCCCAATAACCCCAATTGTAGGAGGGAATTGTATACTTCAAAGTCCATACAATTGTAAATTCCAAGATTCAGTGAATTAGGCTGCAAATATATTCTAAAACTGGGGGCTCCTGGGCACCTGGGTGGTTCATTCAGTTAAGCATCCACCTCTTGATTTCAGCTCAGGTCATGATCTCAGGATTGTGAGATCGAGCCCCACATCAGGCTTCATGCTGCGCATGGAGCCTGCTTAAGATTCTCTCTCTCCCCCTCTTTTCCTCTCTCTCCCCTCCCTCCCTCCCTCTTAAAAATTAAAATTAAAATAAAATAAAATTGGGGGCTCCTATGTTAAACACATTACCCAGTTCTTATATTTTAGGACTACTCTAGCAACTGAGGCCAATAATAAGCAATCTGATTATTCATTCATTTAACAGATATTTATTGTATGTCATTAGAGTGCCAACAAATAAGTCCAACAATCTTTCATTCATTTAACCTACAATATTAGCACCACCAGTATTATTTTCTGTCAACCCTTAAAGTTGAGAAAACTGACCCTATTATTACCATTATCACACATTAATCACTTTATATTTATCCTAGCCAAGTAATACAGTGATTGATCGCTAAGTATTTTAACGATGCAGAAAAATACAAGAGCTATGCATTTCCAGCCACAGATTCTTGCAGTTGGAGGATTCCTACCAGGTACCCAACAAGGCAATGTTTTTGTGTCAGCCCTGAAACAGAGCCCCCTGCTGTAAAGTTTCTGTGAAGACAATACACCATGAAACAATCCACTTCGTAAGTGCTTAGGAAGTTCTCTTTATTTAAAGTCTGAATTCACATTTCTATACCTTACTATGCATTACTTCATTTGTATTTCAGTCTTCATTGCAGGAAAGCATACACGGTTTAACATATTTCAAGTCCCCAGGCTCTCTCTAAATTGTCTTTCTTCCACACTAAACATTCCCAGTTTGTCCAGCCATTCTGAATATGGTTTCCAGCCCTTCTCCATCCTAAATGCCTTCTTTTAAATGTATTTTACCTAAGTCTCTCTTAACGAAAACAAACAAAATAATTCAATGGGGCCCAAACAGTATAGAGTATGATGAGACTATCAACTCTTTGTTGTCAACATATAAGACAGCAGGCTGAGTTATATTAACCTTAAATCATCATTCTTCACTATTTTTCATATGACAATTTTTACCTTGATCCTGTATTTGTGTCACTACCTACTGATGGCAGAAAGTGATTTCACTACTCCGAAAGTAGTGAAAGGATTTCTAAGGTCCTTTCTGGTTCCAAAAGTCTATGATTTCATAATTTTATGTGCTACTTCTATGTGAAGATGAGGATGCAAACAATACTAGGCCTATGATATAAAGTTAATTCTGAATGTTTCACTGGTTCAAGTGCTGGGAAAAAACAAAACAATAAAACCTAAAGTCTATAAGAGAAGTATAAAAGAAGTACTATAACAATCCCAAGTGTTAAAAAAAAAAAAAGGTGGTTTAGGTTCGCTGATAATGTAAACTAAAGTGCAAGAACTTTATATGTTAAGATGGTATATTATACAAAGTGAGGAAGATGACCATATGAGTTTATTTAACTTCATGATCATTCTGAGTATCAATTATTAGTTTAAAAACTGAATCATTTTAGTTCTGTAATATAAAGTATTTTTATATTTAACATAAAGTAATATAAAGTACTGGGTAAGCATTTGTCAGATTTTAAAAGTCTGCTTTTATTACAAAGGACACATATTAATTTTATACTGGAAGACTTTAGGAGGGTAGAAACTATTTTAACACAAATATTGTTGAAGGGCATCATATAGGTGTAATGTTAACTAAAATAGAAGTTTTATTCTTCTTCAGAAAATTTCTCTGAAATGTTATATAGGACAATTCCTATATACTTATTAAAAAAATAAAAGTCACACAAAATGGAACCTTTTGCTCTCCTATCACTTAAGACAAAACAGAGTATATCTCACTCTGAACATGAGACTGCATTACACCAAACTTACCTCAGTTAATCCATGGTTGACATCCTAAGAAAGCAGTGCAGAATGTAACAGTAATGAAAGAGCAATGTTAGTGTCCAAATTTAACTATTCCTATTCAAAGTAGCATTTCATATATTTTGCTACAACAGAATACTGAATTAATGAAGTAGACCAAGATACACCTACAACAAAACCTACCCTTTGCACGTGCACCTTATGTATCTCTATCTATAAAAATAGGAACTTTGTTTCATGTATCTGTGGCCATAAAATTATCAAGGCTTGAACATAATGAAATTTGGCTTTAGCAACTAAGCACCCCATTTGTAGAATTTAGGTAGAATAGGAAAACTAAACCTAAACTTGGTCTAGAAGATGTAATTTTATGTCTCACAGTTACTCCACCTGGAAAAATGGAGAAAATATTCCCCAGACTTCAGGACTTGATTAATTTTGACAAAATGCTTGAAAAGTCAGTAGATTAAAACGCTATATGTAAACAAAGTGAAGAAAATTAAGCCACTAGTTATTTTAACTGACTCATTTTAATTTGTGTGCTTCCCCTATAATAAACTGTAAACATCAGTATAACGGTTGTCAGTGAGTTCTGCGAGAACTTGAAATCAATTACTGAACCTAAAGGTGGGTGTGGGGAACCCCCCAAAATTGCAATTGGTGCCAGAAGTGAGGGCAGTCTTGTGTGGACTATTCCCTCTAACTTTGTAGTATGCTAAATGCTCGCACACCTTGGGGGTACCTTTGGACACTAAGATATGAGCAAAGACTTAAGGTTCTCTCACTATATTGTGCTAAATAAAACCAAAGCAGTATGAGCATAAGCAAAATATGACTCCATACAAATCCTATTCAGAAAAACATAATTATTGATTAATATTTTCTTCTAAAAAATTCAGAGTACCAAGTTTTCATTAGATAAGTGCCCCCACTGTCAGTGTTAACAAGAACATATTTAGAAGCTGTACTGCAGAGAAAGCCTTTTAGATTACACTCAGTTTAATTTGAAACCAACTTAAAAGGAACATCTGACATTCTTTTATAGTATATCTTATGGGACATTTTAAAAGTGCTATTATTACTATGAAAGTCTAAACAAGCAAAGAAACACCTTTCAATATTTTCTGGCTACCTATAGCCTGCTTGATAACTACACTAGATACCAAGACAGTTTAGATCATGGGAGATTAATTTTTTTCTTAAGTAAATAATAAAATAATATATAAGCACTATTTTTTTATTGCTACATGTAAATAGAAAAAGGTGCTATGCATATCATTATGAACTGGGGAAGTCAGTAAGATTGTTAGAATTTATGGTGTGACTAAACCATACTAAAGCAGAACCTAAGTTTGACTGTAAGCTGAAAAGGATATAGGAAATAATGGGACATACGGAAAATTTGATAGATATCAAGTAGAATGATTGTCTAGGAGAGCAGCATCAAAGGGTAAACCAGATTAAGATCATTATTAGAAATTTCAGTGTAAGGGTTAAGGATCTTAGACAAAAGCTTTTTTTTTTTTTTTAAAGATTTTATTTATTTATTTGACAGAGAGAGACACAGCGAGAGAAGGAACACAAGCAGGGGGAGTGGGAGAAGCAGGCTTCCTGCTGAGCAGGGAGCCCGATGCGGGGCTCGATCCCAGGACGCCGAGATCATGACCTGAGCTGAAGGCAGATGCTTAACAACTGAGCCACCCAGGTGCCCCGAAGCTCAAACATTTTTAAAAAGGTAAATGCAAAAAGAAAAAAAGGTAAATACTTAAAAGAGCAATGGATGAACTCTTCTGAGAAATACTAGAGTTGCAAGGTAGTTGTTATATTAGTTGCAAAGTAGTCAAAGTCAGTCAAAGTAGTATTTCCAAGAGAATTTTAAAAGGAAAAAAAGTCAAGTGGGGTTTGGAGATAGACTATCATAAAACATGTGAGGTAAATTAAAGGTCTATTACTAAAAATTCAACATATCATTCAATGTGTGACCTACTATTGGCTCCAAATCACATACTCAAGCACTAGTTGTTGGCTGTTTTTATTTTTTTTATTTTTATTTATTTATTTTTAAAGATTTTATTTATTTGAGAGCGAGCGAGCGAGAGAGAGAACACGAGAGGGGGTAGGGTCAGAGGGAGAAGCAGGCTCCCTGCCGAGCAGGGGGCCCGATGCAGGACTCAATCCCGGGACTCCAGGATCATGACCTGAGCCGAAGGCAGTCGCTTAACCAACTGAGCCACCCAGGCGCCCTGCTGGCTGTTTTTAGATGGGAGTCCTAAAAATGGGTCGAGGTATGCCTAACTTTAGTTACTCAATGTCCTAGAAGCTGGAGTGAGAAAGGCTTGAAGCAATGTTCAAAAGTCAGGTTCTCATGGTCTAAAAGAGACTTCACTAAGGATGCTTTTAACACCAATGATTAATGATGGTTCCAGTTGGTTATAGACAAAAAGATGGAGCTCCTCGGCACATTTTAGTTTCAACTAGTTACTTACAGCAAAACATTATATCATTGCTGGTGTCATCTTGATATAATGACATAACACAGGATTACTCTAAGAAGGCATAAAGAGGGGATACTGAAGTTAATGAAGTAATTCCAGTAAAAATGAAAGGTCTTGGTAACTAGATAGAAACAAGATAACTTCTAAAACATGAAGGAAATGGAAATATGTAAACATAATTTGGTAATCCAATGCATAAGGAGTTAGTCGAAGAATTTAGTCAGCAAAATATTAATGCCATTAAAAAGGATTAAGAGAGCTTTAAAAAGCAAGGATGACCTTTTCTAGGAAATATTACAGTTGCAAGGGAGCACAAATGTATTTTTCTTCTTTTTATTTAATGAGAACAAAACTTAAACCCAGAAAGTACTGATGTATCTTTCCCAAGCTGGTCTCCCCAACTGTTATATCAGTCTATCTTTCTAGTTTGCTGGTGAACATGTCACATAGCTAGCTCAGCACTGTCCATAGGTAAAGTACAACTTTAACTCCATCGAACAAATATAGTGATGATTTATACACAGCACAACTAATATCAAATATATAAGACTTATGACTTAAAAAAATATATATGTAATGCAGCATCAAAGACTGTAAAAATTTCACCAAGTATTTTCACTAGTATCTACTTGTATCTGACATGCCTTACAGAGCTATACAGTTCTTGAAATAAGTATTTTTAAAAATGTGTAACATTAATCATATAGTAATTCAAACAAGCAGACCCAGCACATACCTTTCTATACTTCATTCTAAATCAGTCAATTTTTACTAAATAAATATCGATGATATGTATATACAGTAATTAGAAGTATAAGAAAGGGAAGAAAAAGAGCAGAGTTTAGAGTTTAAGTTTCAACTTAAAAGCAAAGTTAAAAGAGGGTAAGGAAATATACAACTGAGAACAGTACCTAGAAAGTGGAGAAAAATCAAATAGCAGAAGAGAAAGAGAACCCATGTGCCATTTTATTTTGCCAAGAGATTAACTGTAGAAGGAGAAAAACAGAGAAAAAGCAAAAGAATTTAACTGAAAAAAAGTTTCATACACCAAGATCAGAGTATTGAAAAACAAAAAACAAGAGAAGCTTACATAGGATTCAAGCAAAAACTTTATAAAAACATGTAAAAAGAAAGAGGTTAAAAGGGATGGGAAAATGAAAGGAGATGAGGTAAAGTTAGAAGTCTCAGCAGTACAAAAGGATATTATAAGAAAAGCAAAGAACTTCACAGAATTAGTTTTTAATGTTTATGGATCAGGGAAGTGTATACCTGCTGGATTCTTAAAATCCTTAACTGGCAAAGAAAAGAAATGGAGGAAAAATGGAGGAAAAAAATATCTCAAAAGATTATAGCATGAAGACAAATATAATACAGGTAAAATAATTTCCTTGCAGTATTTAGAACAATGTAAAGTTTTCATATATATACATACATTTATATATGTATGTATACGTGTGTGTATATATAATACTTATAGACATATACTCCTTTTAACTCATAGTAATTACGTTTTATCAAAGAATATTTTAAGCTTCCACACTGAAGCAATGGAATTATTTCAAGACTATAACTCTTATTCAATAGTGGTATACATGTGTGTACATATACGTTTGCATGTATGTGTATACACGTGTATATACATATGCACATATGTATACAAATACACATACGTACACATCCATATCATTACAAAATAGCATGTAATTATCTTTAGGATAGATTCTTTAAAATTTTACTTAGAGTGTTAATGTGATAGTTTAGCTTAGCATTAAGGCTAGTAATGTAAGTATGAATTTTATTAAAAAGCCCCAGGAAAAATGTCTTTAGAGTTACGTGTAAATGTGAAATGTGAAAGTGCTTTGAACTCTCTGAAAGAAAGAAGCTTTGTAAAATCCAATGTTGTAATATAAATTAATAAACTATACAAGAGTTGCACAAAGACCTTCTTCAAAGTAAATGACAGCTTTCTATTCCCAAAGGTATAGAAGAACACAAATCACGGGTTCTACATTTTGATTTCTAAGATGTGATATTAAACCCATTATGCAAATTAAATAAAGAAAAGCTTTCACTCATTCTGTCTACAAATGAAGAGAAAGGAAAAGCTTGTGGTTGAAAGAGCAGAGTAATAGAGGGCAATTATCAAGTATAGCAAACACATAATCTGGAGAGAACGAGAAGCAAAGAGGAAAGCCTAGAAATAGAAGGTACTCTTCTACTGCCTCCCCCTTAGCAGAAAACAACAGCACTGAAATAACTCCTAAGGAAATTCAATTTGATATCACTACAGCTATATACCAAGAGGAGCTTGGATACAGGCCTGCCAAACTTAAAAGTAAACAAACCACAGCTTTTCCACACAGCACCAAGATTACTACAAACTAAAAAATCCTATTAGACTGGCTAATTTAGATTTGTCCTACTTGCTCAGAATACAAGTATTTTACGACCTACATACTAGATATAAATTCAGAAGGCAAAGGTATCTAATTCATAGTGATGAAGATAATGTTTCTCAAACTAGGCCTGCAGATCCTTGAAGGATATAATTTTAGGGGTCTATGAGTGCTCTGGGAGAATTTGTAATTTTAATGTTTTTATAGCAGAATTTTAAAAAATTGATTAAAAAAAATCTAAAATTAGGAAATCCATTTATAATCCCAGTATTACCATGAAACCCCAAGAGTTCCAATGGTTGTGAATGTAATCACATTGGCACCACACAGGAAGGATCTCTATGTCTAGGACTTCATACATAAATGATGTGCTTGATGAGTGGAGGCCAAATGAGCATGACATCTCATTCTAAAAGCAAATGTTTCATTGTAGTTCAAATAGAGAAAGACAGCAAGATAATAGAGTTATGAGACACCTCAGAATAGAGGCTATTGCCAAACAAAGCCTGTGTATAGGCAGCCAGCAATAACCATCATTTTACCAAGATTTAACTGTGTGCCAAGAACTGCCCTAAGCACTTTATATTGATCATACCAATTAATCTTCTCAGTAACTAGAAAAGGTAGGTACTGTTATCCCTAATTTACAGAAAAAGAATTAAGTCATTTCTTCAAGGACACAGAGTGAGTAAATGCTAAGCTGGGATTTGAACCCAGGTGCTCTTATGTTACACTACTTTCTCATCCTATTTAGGCTGTGAGGTGAGATTCATCAAAACAATTATCCTCTACACTAATATTAACTTGATTTTTAAAATTTGTAGTGTTATTTATAATTAATTTATAAATTTGTTATGGTTTTAGAGTTCTTTTAAAATCTAGGCACCAGGAGTTCAGAACTAGTTTAGTGTTTGAACATATTTAAGTAAGACAATCATAAATAATGTAAGTGAATGCTGGACTTCTTAGAAACTGTTTTACTTTAAAAGGGGTCCATATATCACTCCAGTTTCAAAAACACTGCTCAAAGACCTAGGGTACCCTACATTGCTGTGTCTGGGCTTATATACAAAGTCAGGATTCTGACCCTCTGATGGCTTACCATAACACATCAGATGAAATCCAAGTTCTTGATCCTAATTTACTAAACCCTCCATGATTTGGTGCCTGTCCATTTCTCTGATCCTTTCCCAGAACTCTTCCCACTACCGTATTTTAGCCATACTGTCCTCCTCCTATCCTTCAAACATGTCAAGCTTGTTCTCACCTAAGGTCTTTTACTGGATATTCATTTTTCTTCAAATCCTCTTTGGTTTGATCTTACATGGTTGCTTCCTGTCACTTAGATTATAGCCCATACTTCAGCAGACAGGACTTTTCTGATTACCCAATTGCAAGAAATCAATCACAGTCTTTCTTATATTCTTTTAATTCTCTACATAGAGTGTACATTATTAGCTAGTATTTTTTGCTTTAATGGATTACTGTCCATCTTGCCCACCAGATTACCAACTGCCTAAGAACACGGCCCTTATCTGTCTGGTTCCTCATGGTATTTCCAATACCTCAATTGATGCCTGTCACTGGAGGTTTTCAATATTCTCAGTATTTGTTGAATGAGCAAATGAGTAGACCTAAATCTCCAGAAAGGCTACAAATTTGACTTAGACTCCCAATGATTCCAGGGGAAAAAAAATCAGCAAGTCTCTTCCAATCAAGATGCATATACCTAGGGGAGCAAAAGATGTTCTAGAAGTGACCTGATTTCTACAGATGAGAGTATTCTAAAATTAGCATGCACTAATCACACTGCCATTCAAAACTACTGTGTTTGGTGCCTACTACACATATTCCAAAGACTATTAGAAGTACTGGTGAATAAAATTATAGAGTGCCTATCCACAAGGAGTTTGCAGCTGGTGCCTAGCAAGCAGTGAAAGGCTACTCGCCCTTCTACAACTGCTACATACACACTGCTTAAATTACCTACTTCTTGGGGGAAAAAGTTGGCCTCAACTATACTACAATGGTTAGCAAATCTGTTTTATATCTAATTGCTTATCGATTTCTATACTAAAATTTTGTGTGTCTACATGAAGCTTTATACGACTGCTATTATTTTAATGGGACATTAAGTGTCTAGTTATTAGAGACTTAGCCACACAGGAAGAATTATGTACACATGGGGATTTATGTCAAAACTCTGAAATAAAATTAAAAACATGAAAGGGGAAAAACTGGAATCAATGGTCCTACAACTCTCTTCTGGTAATTCTGAGGCACTAATCTCACAATAGTAATACATTCCTAGAGTTCCAGTATCAGGGACTCCAGTATACTCAACGTAAGAGAATTAAGAGGCAACCTCAAGGAAAATAAGTGAGAGTTAAAAATCCATGTCACATCGCTTCTCAGCCTTTTGGCTAAGATCAAGTGTAAAAATCCATGTCACATTTGCATTTTTCTTTAGTTGGCTGGGCTTTGGTGTAAGGGCGGAATGTCTACTTATCAATACTGTACAATAAGTAGCTACTCCTTCCCAATGTGTTTTTATTTCAAAAATAAGCTTTGAATAAAAGCTCTGAAAAAACTGGTGTTTCAAAAACAAGCAATTGTTTCTTTTCTGTGAGAATAAATGATACATAAAAATGAAATCATAGGGCGCCTGGGTGGCTCAGTTGGTTAAGCGACTGCCTTCGGCTCAGGTCATGATCCTGGAGTCCCTGGATCGAGTCCCGCATCGGGCTCCCTGCTCGGCGGGGAGTCTGCTTCTCCCTCTCCCACTCCCCGTTTGTGTTCCCTCTCTCGCTGTGTCTTTCTCTGTCAAATAAATAAATAAAATCTTAAAAAAAAAAAAAAAATGAAATCATAAAATGCAATAGGAAACATACCATTCCATAGGCCTGTTGTTGGACCCAGTTGATATAATCATTCCTTATGTCTATCAATTCTTGTACTTCATGTATATAAAATTTATCATACTGTATAATCTGTCCCGATTTCTCATTTACCTACAAAAAAAAAAAAGTATAATCAACATTAAGTTTAAACCAGTACCCAATACAGAGATTAAAAAATGTTTTAAATAGAAAAAGTCTTGAGATTCCTTAGCTAATTTTCTTTCTATAAAAAAAAAATTACTGAGTACCTACTATATGCAAAATGTTAGTTAAGTGCTGTGTGAAACATAAAGATGTCTAAGATGGAATATCTGCATTTAGTACCTCAAAATCTACTAAAAAAAGAAAGATATTTCTGTAACCACCACATAATATGAGATATGTACCATTAAAGTATTTATGGTATATAAAAACTAGAATCTATAAGAACTTCAGCTTAGGGAATAGGAATTAAGTAATAATAATAGCTAATGCTTATTAAGTGTTACTCTGTACTGGCATCTGAATAAAACTAAGAGGTGACATTTGGGTAGGACACAAAAAATGAAGAGAGTACAAATTACCACCCTAGAAATTACTTACTAATTACAAAGGGAAAAACAAATCTTTGCAGTGAGAGCACTATCTTAACCGAGTGATCAAACCAATCACCACCGATCTGAGACAATAAAATATAACGTTCCTGCTGATATAATGCAAAAGGAAGTACAGGCATCATCTATGAAGCAGAAAAACGTTTAACTTGAATCTTATCAAGCCTCCTGATCTAAATTCCAGTTCATAGGTAGTACAAGGGATAGAGGAACAAATTAAACATCACCATAGAGAAACAATAAAATATTCTGATCATAGGACTTTCATAAGAAGACTGGCCAGGAATCTCCAAACAGTTAAGGGAATGGGATAAAAAAGCGGGGGTTGCTGTAAGTTAAAAGAGACATAGAGGTGTTCCAGTGCTGGATATAGCAGAGCTCCTTATGTCAGATTAACCTCCTGACAGTAACAATTATAAACTCTGGACAATATATAAAACCCCAACAATCTGAAAATACTGGAGATCAACCAAAAGTAAGCAGAAACAGGAAAGGACACAATCTTTGAAAGGAGCATGTGTGATACACATTTTTGCCCCAAGGGAGTGCTTCCAAATCAGCATCAGGAGTAGGGGGTAAGAGCTCAAGCACAAAGCAGCAGTTTTACCAGACAGAAGAGGCAAATGTCACAAAGTGAGGCAGCAAATGTGGCAGACAATAAGGAATACAAATCCCAGAAAGGAATCCAGAGGGTGAAGCCAAAAAACCAGCATGCAAAGTCCTCCCACATCTTTACCTCTCTTTTTTTAATGTTTGTCCATTTGAGAGAGAGAGAGAGCAAGCGAGCAAGTAAGCACCAGCAGGGGGAGGGGTAGAGGGAGAGAGAGTCTGACTCCACTCCGGGCTTCATTCCAAGACCCCAGGATCATGACTTGAGCCAAAGGCAGCCGCTTAACTGACTGAGCCATCCAGGCGCCCCGCTTTGGCTAACCTCTCAAACCATGAGTGCACAAGGTGAGACTTGGGGGGAAAAAACACATCCCAGCAGAAAGCAGCAACTGGGAGGCTACTCTTAGAAGTAGACTTCAAGACAAGCATTTCTAGAGAAAAAAATGCACATTTGATAAGCATAATGATAAAAGGATTGATTTGTCAAGAAGTCATGTAACAATTCCAAATTAACAGTGCTTCAAAATACATGAAGGGAGAACTGACACAATTTGTTGCTAATTTTAACACCCCTCTCTTGATTACCTATAGAAAAAAACAGACAAAACCACAAAACACCAAAGATCTGAACAATTTCAACCAACTTGAATTCACCATAATAGAATATCCCACCCAATAACTGTACACAGAATGTTCACTAAAATACTAAAATAAAATATCATGGACCACAAAACAAGTCTTAATAAATAAATACATTTAAAGGAATCCAAGGTATAATGAAATATGTTCTCTGACCACAATGGAATTAAACGAAAAGTCAGTAACTAAAAGGTATTTGGAAAATCCTAGCACACAGGACTCTAAACTGTTAACACCTCTAAATAACCCAAAATGTCTCTTGAATCCATCAGAGTGCTAAAGCCATAAGATAATCAGGTAGTCTGAAACCCAAGGATTGACAGATAGTTCCAAAGAGAAACAAAAGGTCACCTGTGGCAAAGCAAGAAGAAGATACCACTGTCAAGCAAGCAGGGAAGAAGAAATCAGTTAACATTCTAAGAAACTGCTTATGGCTGAGTATGGAATAGCCTGACAGTATAAAACCCCTAGGTGCCCCAGATAGTTTGCACGCACTCATAGACTCTTTTCCACACACCTCCAATGGGTAGCCATGAGGATGACTGGAAACAGGGTAAAAGATCATGAGTCTCTCTCAGTGGTGCAAGGAATTGGCTGCCACCGTGACAAAAAAAAGAAAAAAAAAAGGCCTGCTACCCTGCCCAGTCGTAAATCACTGAGGAAGGTGAAGCAAATTCCATGCCTCATTGTTGGAGGAGGGGAAAAAACCCTCACCTCAGTAGTCAGAAGGAATGGGGTAAGAACAGTCCCAAGCCCAGAATCTTCGATCAGTAGGACTAGAGGACCTGATGAGGGAGGGATCAGAAACTCTGAGAAAGTCCCACCTTAAGGTCCAAGCATACATAATCACCTAAGACCAATGCTATACAATAACAACAAAGAACATTTCCTGTGTCCACTCCTCTATTAACCTTGAAAGCACTGAGTTAACAAGCAAGACCAGTTTACCACTGAGGAGGGGGCAAGAGTGAGAAGAGAAACCCCTCTATCAAGCAGGCATACAGAGCAGAATACAAACACTGAGAAAAAACTGACACTTCACCTCTGCCCTACGTCTCAGGCAGCATTAGAGGAATCTGAGGCCTCTGGTACAATGAAGATAACTATAGCAAAATAAAAACTCAATCCCAGTTTAACTCCTGACTAGACTGACTTAAGTCCCCACATTAGCCACACAGAAGAGATGTACCCATTTATAGGCTTTAAATCTCTTTACTCCAGCCTTTACTATTTTATGGACAATCAAAAATTATGAGACATATGAAAAAGCAAACAAGAAAAACAAAACAATCAAACAGAAACCACACACAAAAAAGTCTAGAGGCACAGCAATCAACAGAGCCAGACTCAAAGATAATTCAGATGTTGGAGCAAGAAGACAGAGGCTTTAGGAAAATACTTTGAACTTAATGAAAATAAAAACACAACATATCAAAATTTGTGGGATGCTGGTCAAACAGGGCATAGAAGAAAACAGCATTAAATGATCATGTTAGAAAAAAAAAGGTCTAAAACCTAAGCCTCTGTTTCAAGGATGTAAAAATGATGACCAAATTAAGGACAAATCAAGTAGAGAAAAGGATATAAAAAACAGAAATTGATGAAAGAGAAAAAAATGAGAAAAACCAATGAAAGCAAACATGTTTTAATGAAAATATCAATAAAGTTGAAAGACTCTGAGAAAGACAGAGAAGACACAAATTACCACTATCAAGAATGAAAAAGGGGCCATCACCATACAGACATACATAAACATCACCACACGGAGTTACCAAAACTGACTCAGGAAGAAATAGAAAACATGAATTATACTCTATTTTTAAAATTTAATGTAACATTTTAAAATTTCCCAAAAGAAAATTCCAGATTAAGATAGTTTCACTATCTAACATTTAAGGAAGAAATAATACCAATCTTAAACTCAGAAAAGAGAGAAAGAGGGATTATTTCTTAATTCATTTTATGAAGTTAGAGTAACCTTGATACTAAAAGTCAATGACAATATGAGAAACAAAAATTATCAGATCAACATCCTTTATGAATATAGACATAAAACTTTCAATAAAATATTAGCAAATTAAGCCCAATAATATATATATAAAGTATAACATACAATGCCCAACTGGAATCCAAGGAATGCAAGGCTCAAATATCAATGAATTTCACTATGTTTCAGAAAAAAGGCAGAAAAACATCTAACAAAATTCAGCAACTCTTCCTAATAAACACTCTAAGCAAAACAGGAATAGAAGGGGACTTCTTCAAACAGATAAAGCCCATCTAAAAAAAAACACAAACATTTTACAGCTACCATCATACTTATTGATAAAATATTGAATGCTTTCTTTCTAAGACTAGGAACTAGGCAAGGATGTCCACTGCAACCATTAATAGTCAACATCGTACTAGAAGTCTTAGTCAATAAGGGAAGAAAATAACATGCTTGTGTACATAAAAAATCCAAATGAATCTGTAAGAGAATTACTGAAACTAATAAATTAATTTACCAAGGTCACAGAGTACAAGGCCAATACACAAAACACAAGTGAATTTCTCCATACTAGCAATAAACAATTGGAAAATTAAAAAAAATTAAATTTCATTTACAATAGCAACAACAAAATATTTAGGAATAATTTTTTTTTTAAGATTTTATTTATTTGAGAGAGAGAGAGAGAGACAGCGAGAGAGGGAACACAAGCAGAGGGAGTGGGAGAGGGAGAAGCAGGCTTCCCACTGAGTAGGGAGTCTGACGCAGGGCTCGATCCCAGGACTCTGGGATCATGACCTGAGCCGAAGGCAGATGCTTAACAACTGAGCCACCCAGGGACCCCTAGGAATAAATTTAACAAAAGATGTGTAAAACCTCAGAACTGCAAAACATTGCTGACAGAAAATAGAGACCCAAATATATAAAGATACATACTTTGTTCACAAATAGTAAAAGACAGATAAGACTCAATAAATGTAAAAAAAAAAAAAAAAAAAAAAGGAAAAGAAATTTGACTGGACTGAAGTTTTTTAAAAAGCAGCAATACAAAAAATTTTTTGGTATACCAGAAGAAATTTGAATATGCCTGGATAGTCAGGAGATGATATTACAGGATTACAGTTAATTTCCTTAAGAAAAATAATAGTATTGCTGTTATATAGGAAAATGCCCAAGAAGAAGAATGCTGAGGTGGTATCAGGATTTACTTTCAAACAACAAGAAAGAAGTATATACACACACATATGGAAAAGCAAATGTGACAGCATATTAACAATTACTGAATCTAGAATGGAGGGCATGTACATATCTATTTCATTTGTCTTTCGATGTTTCTTTATATATAAAGATATTCAAAATAAAAATTGAAGAGTAAAGTGAATGAAAAGGATTTCAAAAGAAAGTTTGAGGAAGAAAATTCTAGGCAAAGAGCATGAGCTAAAAGAAAAATTTCAGAGGGAAATTAGGTTTTGGAGTCAATAAATTGATAGAATCAGTGATATTTTATTAAAATTTTCTGTTGATGATGTGAAATATAGTCAAAAATAAGTACAGAGGCTAGTGGTAGGGAAATAAATCAAGATATTAAAGACTCAAGATTTCTAGATAATAAGAAAGAATGCAGAGGCTGTGGTAGGTAACTGATACAGAAAAGAGTCAAAGCCAACTTCAAAATTCAAGCATGAAGAACTGAAGAACAAATGCTGGCAACACAAACAAGGATAAGTCAGGAAAAGATGACAGTTTTGGTAGGAGAGGAGAGCTGGGAAGGATGAGAAATTTGGTACTAAATCATTTTTTATTTTAAAATGATGGCAAGAGAAAGGTTTGCCTAAAACACGTAACTGAGAACATTTTCCTTAAAGGAGACAAAGCTGTGGCAGGAGGCGAGACAGAGGTAGAAAGTAAAACAAAAAGGGCCAAATACAGACCACTAAGAAAGATGCCACATTTAGGAGAAGAAAATAGGACATCAAAAGAAACAATCTGATCTAACATACAAACTAAATAAAACTAGCTAAATATCCTATAGAATGTAACAAAACTAGTTGTTTATAATTTAAAAAAATAACTAAACCAGCTAAGCAGCATTCGGAAAGGAACAAAAGAAATCATTTAGTAGAGGTATAAATCTATGAGACAATGCTTGTGTCCAAACAGGTGCTCTATAACCGTGAGATGAATGAATGGACAAATAAAATGAGTAACAGATATATATACATATATATCCATATATATCTATATAGTTCGTGCTTCTAATGACACTTAACATTTTCACTGAAATGCAAATTTTACCTTAAAATCCACCCAGATGTTATGTTCCACAAATATAACAACATTATGGACCACTTACTAAATAGACGTCATGTACATTACCTCATTTAATTTTTAAAACAACCCTATGAAATAGATGCTATTATTATCATATAGATGAATATACTAAGGCTTAGAGTTCAAGAATCTTAACCAAGGTCACATAGCTAAGAGCCAGAAATCTAACACAGGCCTCTGTAATACACATGCACTTTTTCTTAATAAACATGCATTTTTGGGGCACTTAGGTGGCTAAGTCAGTTAAGCGCTGACTCTTGATTTTGGCTCAAGTCATGATCTCACGGTCGTGAAATGCAGCCTGAGTGGGGCTCCATGGTTAGTGGGGAGTCTGCTTGAGATTCTCTCCCTTTGCCCCTCCCCATGCACATGCGCATGCTCTCTAATAAATAAAATCTTTAAAAAAAATGCATTCTTAATTCGCTATATGACAATTTTATTCAATATATGTTCATATATATATGAATACATATGAATATGACTATTTGCATAAATAAATGTGTGCAACATATATTTAGAATATATATAGAAACATTTTTTTCTTTCTGTTAATGTTTAAAAGCTGGCTAAGTCAGAAGAGTATGTGACTCTCAATCCTGGGGTCATGGGTCTGAGCCCCACACTGGGTGCAGAGATTACTTAAAAATAAATAAGTAAGCTTTGTTTTATTATTATTTTTAAAAGATTTTATTCATTTGACAAAGGGTGGGAGAGAGCAAGCACAAACAAGGGGAGCAGCACGCAGAGGGATACATTAGTATTACTGCCTAAGATATACAAAATAAGATCTATCTGATCGTAACACTTTTATTTCACATTTTCATTACTGTTTAGTGTTCTGGTTTATAAACCTCAGTTCAGAGGTAGTTTATGTTAAGTATGTATGTGTGCCTTATCTGGGATCATGACCAGAGCCAAAGGCAGCCACTTAACCGACTGAGCCACACAGGTACCCCAATAAATAAACTTTAAAGAATTTTTTTAAATAAATAAAACTGTCATCAAGTACAACCAATGCTTGACCCTGTGGTCTACTCTTAAGGGAACAAATAACCCAGTTTAAGAAGCACATGTTAATAATGATGTGTTCATATCCGACTCTTGATTTTGGCTTAGGTCATGATTTCAGGGTCATGGAACCAAGGCCCACACTGGGCTCTACATTCAGTGGGGAGTCTTGCCTGAGATTCTCTCCCTTTCCTTCCCCACTCTCCCCACTGTGCGCTAGCACGTGCATGCGTACTCTCTCAGATAAATAAATAATCTTTTAAAAAAAATAATGCTGCTGTCATTTCAAAGTTGATACTTTTAATCCCTCTATTTGGTGACAAAAGCACTCTGAGCTCTTTTTTTCACTGTTTGATTAAATTTATATCTGTGGTCAGGAAACACATTTGGGAGAAACTGACCAGAGTAAAACCACTATTCCTGGCTTTCAAACAAAACAAAGATATTTAATTTATACATGGAGATCAAAACCTTCATCTTAGAGCAGGGGTCAGCAAACTATAGCCTGTGAGTGAAATCCTGCCCACAGACTATTTTTGTAAATAATTTACTGGAAAGTAGCCATGCCCATCCATCTACATACACTCTGTAGCAGAGTTGAGAACTTTTTTTTTTTTTTTTGAGAGTTGAGTAATTTCAAGAGAAACCATATGGCTTGTAAAGTATTAAATATTATTACCTCGCCCTTTACAGGTAAAATTTGCAGGCCCTTGCCCTAGCATCTTTTGCCAAGCTCTGTCTACTAATAAATAAAACATACACAATAATTACACAAAAAACTCTTTGGCCTTTCCCTCTCTAATATTTATGTTTATAAACATACACACCAACTTTTAATCACATTGGACTCTAAAATTTAGTGAGTCCTGTACGAAATGCTTCACGTCTCACTGACCAATATATATTTTTATCTTAAATATTTCAGATTTTAAAAGGTAAACTGTAGTTTCCTTCACCAATAGCAATGAATGTTTGCAGTTTGTATATCCTGCAGGTAGATCTGTTTTTGAAAAGAAGTGCTATTTTAGAATAAAAAACAATTCAGAAACCAGTTCTGTTTTTGAACAGCCAAATATCAAATTTACACTAGGGGGGAAATTATGGCTGATACTTAGTCACAATGATTTAACAACTGAAGAGAAAATCAGTTAACACTGCTTTTAAAAACAGGGAAATTAAGAGACTGAATAAGAAGACTGATCTAAAATATATATATATTTACATATAAAATCAACAGTTTTAAAATATATATATATATATATATATATATATATAAATACATTTGTATCGTAGATAACATTGACATTATTTTGTCCAGGAAGCCTTCATTTATTCTTCAGAGTATGAGCCCTCTTATGTGTTCTCACAGCACCCTTAATTTTCCTTAATCTTGCACTTACCATGCTTTATAACACAAATGCTTATTTATTTGTATGTATATAACCGCTCTACATTTATAATCTCAACAAGGGCAGAAATCACATCTTTTCTTTATCACTGCATCCCTAATGTCTAATACAATGATAAGAACATAGTAGGCACTCAGTAAATATTTGTGAAATGAATAAAAAAGAAATCACAAGTTCAAAACAACCTATACATTAGTATTATTGCTTAAAATATACAAAATAAAATCTATATATGTTTGATCATAACACTTTTATTTCACATTTTCATTACTGTTTAGTGTTCTGGTTTATAAACCTCAGTTCAGAGGTAGTATATGTTAAATATATATGTGTGCCTTATCTGGTTTATTTAGGGGTTCTTTACCAAAAAAAATTTTTTTTTTTAAATCACTGATTTAGAAGATTAGCATGATATGTAGCAATTAGGCAAGAGAGACCAAGTCAGTCTTCTCTTTCAGCATCTCAGTATCTCTACAATGTCTCAGTATCTCTACTGTGTCAAAACTCAAAAACTACTAAATAACTGAACGACTTGCCAATAAACTCATTATCTGGTAATATATCCATTCCTGACAGCAAGTACCAAAGCTATCTTTCTTATAATACCATTTGGAACACTGGGAGTGATTTTTAACTTAAAAGCTTTTGAAAGGACATGACATAAGGGAGGAACCAGTCATCCACATATCCTGAAATGATTAGTAAACACACGGTCCAATTCTCTAGTTCCTAATCCTTGACCAGTAGGTCAAGAAGGCAATCATTGAGGAAACTTCTAATTTTCAACCATGGAGCAGAGAGAAGGAATATATTCACAGTTGTCATACAGAAGGTGTCTTCGAAAATACAAGTTTCTGATAAGCAACTTGGGTTTCACTAAAAATGAAAATGAATCAAATATCCACAAATATCTATTTATGGCAGATTAAGACCAAGGAAAGTTTTCTTCAAAGTAAGGAGTAGGAGAAAGATAAGTGATCGCCCTAAGGACTCCCAGTAAGAGATGCTTCAGACATTAATAACATTATCATTCTGCTTTTGAGTATGTAACAACTTCAAACAACAACCCAGTTTCCTCATAACCCAATAAATCAAATTGAAAGTAGCTGTTTCCCATCCAAATGGTGGTAGTGGTGGTAACAAAATCAGTGCCTTATGAATGTAGAATTACATATATTATATAATTTGAATAATACATTAATCCTGGGAAACTATCAAGGCCAGTATTTTAATCCTTTTTTTATAGATAATTAATTCTCCACTTACATATATGATAAAAAGAAAGACTTGTTCAAAATTACACTGATAGGAAGCAGTAAAAATGGTCTTTTAACAATAAAATGCTATCTGCAATTATGTAAGTATGAACCTCTAGATCTAGGGGCATAAAATAAAAACAAACCCCTTTCTAAACATGTTCTATTACCACACTCACTAAGAGAAGTGCATTAAAAAATGGCAGGGACTTTGGAAGTAGATTTGTATTTGTATTTCAACTCTCTTATTTACTGGTTTATGACCTTTGACATTTAGATTAGGGGACAAGATATAAACTATACAGAGTTTAAGAAGTTAAATGAAGACTGTATGTCAAGTGCTCACATGAATTAATGTACAAGGGAGGTTCTAATCTTGGTCACTGTTAAAATTATTTCCTCTTCCCTTTTAGCCAGCAAGAACATCAGATCCTAGTATCTAGCATGGCTCCATCAAAAAGGTCTCTGGAGACGGAGCCCCATAGGGTTCTACACCTCAGTACAAGTTGAGGCTTCTGAGCTAGGCAAAGAGCTAAGTTACTTGCTCAAGTTGTCTTTACGAAAAAAAAGTTCAATTTCCCCTCCTTGTCCCACCTTCCCTTTAACTTGTGGTAAAAGATACAGCTAAGGAAACAATTATTTTTTAAAGGAGTAATAAAGACAAGCAGATAAAGAAGTGAGAGAGTGAATAATTATTTGGCAATAGGGTCCAGCTGACAAAGGATGGTTCACTGAAGTAACAGGAAAACAGAGTCCAGAGGAAAGAAAAAAAATCTAATTAATCTCTTGAATCCTAGACAAAAGGCATACAGAAAAGTAGAGACTCATCCTATGAAGACAGAGGATCTTAACAGCAGTTTACTGCAGAATCCAATTAACCCTAAAATTCTGCAAGAAAGCCTTGTTTTGGGAAAGGCAAAAGACAGAATGACTTGTTTCCCCATGGAAAGAAATTGCAATCATCTCTTCAATTATAATAAGAGAAATGACTATTTTACTAGGAATCTTGAACATACTCAATACCAAAGAAAAAAATAAATTCAAGAAGTTTAACTGAGGAAATACCCAGGAACCTCACTAAAAGAATAAGAAGGATTATCTCTTTTATCCCTTAACATTTACCTTAGTACTAGGCAAGAAGGGTCTGAAAATGCTAAAGAAGCTAAGTAAGGAGAGGAAACTAAAGATTAAAGGTTCGAATGGGTTTTTTAGTGATTCTAGAGATAAGAAACATATGCTTCTCCCTTAGGTCATGTCTCCCAAAATAGCTTCTCAAGAATACCAAATGGCATAACAGAGATATACCTACCAGCTGTCAGGGATGTCTCAAATCCATCTTTAATGAAACAGCTGAGACTCTACTTCTTCATATAACTTTGAACTGCTACAAGTGTAAAGGGTACTATTTCTTACACTGGGAAGAAGGGCAGGAAAGAACAATAGGCAAATTAATGAATTATATATGGTTCCAATTTCAAGTTAGTCGTTGTGTTTCAAGTGGAATGTTCTACTTTGATTGAAACCATTAGTACCCAATAACAAAAGAACTTGAGTTTAAATATTCATAATCACAACTAGGATGCAATCTCTCTCATATAATAACCACTTATAAATAACAAAAATCATATTTAAACTAACAAATTATGTTCTTCACAAGGAAATGTAAGAATTCTAATTCATTAGTATGCTATTGTTCTGCCCAACTACAGACAAGTTACCTACAAATGCCTAACAAAGTCAAGTAAGACCAAAACTCCGAAGTATTATTTTTTTAAGAAAAATTTAGATAACTCTTCTAAATATCTGTAATCTATATCTCTTATGCTAACCTAAATCTATAATATTAATGTTAAAATAAATATCATCAACCTGTTAGGCAGCAACAAGGAAAATAAAAGAACTACTGGACATACCCTATGCAATATTTCTAAAACCTTTAATGCAGTATGAAGAAAATTGTTGAAAATTCTTCTTTCAGAAGGGGGAATGCCGATCTTGTAGAGTTTCAAAAGATGTACCACAACTTCCTTAAAAAGTTCTACAATCTTGAGGAATAGTGGAGGTTCAAGTACTGACCACCAGTTTTCTGTTATTAAAGGGTGAACATACAAATAAAATGAATTTTTTTTTTTTAAATCACAGTTTTCAAAATCATACAAGACTTTTCTTCTAAAAGCAGTAGTCTTAACCCTTTCAAAATCCCAGGAAGATCCATATAACACAGTATTTTATGTAACATTTCTAGGGTTTACAGACACCATCCTACTCTCAAGTTAAAGAATGCTGTTCTAAAAGCTCTCAGAGGCAAAAATAAAGAAAGGTCTACTGAATTTATTTCTTGGCTTCCTACATTATGTTAAAAACTCACTACTATATCTAACATTAAATCGGTTACTAAAAAGTGCTTTGGGGGTGGGGTAGCTCACCTGGCTAGCTCAACAGGAAGAGCATGTGACTCTTGATCTCAGGGTCAGGAGTTTGAGAACCATGTTGGATGTACAGATTACTAAAAACAATAAACTTAAAAAAAACCACACCACATCTTTTTTTAAAAAAAAAAAGTGCTTTGAAAATTAGAATTTTAATTTTTAAAGATTCTAAAATCCCAATATTTAGGGATCTTTCCAAGTTATATCTTTCAACTTAACATAAAGTTGAAATATTGTGAAGTACCACCTTTAAAATGCAAGGTAATCCTAAAAATTGGATACTGAGAACAATGTAAAGTATTAACATGTCTGTTCTTCCCCACAATCACTATTTGTTTGTAGTTATTAACTACAAATACCATAATCTTATGAAGCAGGCAGAAATACGAAAACTTTGACAACATGGAAGCAATACTCTTGTGAGTCCCTGCTTCACTCTTATTCACTAATTATCTCAGAATTGAGGATTCTACTCTTTGCTTACTACTTCTCTCTGCTCACTCTCAGCCTAAAACTTTTTGTACTGATTTTATGACTTCTATATATCTTAGCTTCACAAACCTATAAATTCTATCAGGAACCCATTCTATTGGGTTAAATGTAGCAAACAAACTATAATGGCCAGGAGACAGAGATGAAATCCATACAAATTGAAAAATTAAAGTGAGAAAAGTTTAGGCCAAAAAATTACAGTAGGCAGAGACAGAACAATAAAATCAGATTAGTGGTAGAATCTCTTCTACATGGAGAGAAATAATATCAAACAGGGGAAATTAGCAAGTGAGAGATATACAAGGCAAAGAGTTAACAAGAGTTCAAAGAGGATTTAATACCCATGTTTGTTCAGTTTTAATTGTTCCTCCACCTTTACTTCTTTAATAAGCAAGACAAAGGGGATGAGGGAGGGGAATACAGAAAATAGTTATCTTTCCTGATATGGTCTCTGCTGTTGTGTTTGATTAAAATTTTAATATTTAACATGCTTTGCCTCTAACAACCAGCATGACTAGAAAAAAGCAATAAAAGAAAAACAGGTTTATTCTTCTGTAAGACACTGTCAAATAAGCAGGGTAGCAAAATTTCAGACAGCAAAAAAAATTAAAAACTTATGAGCATTTTCATTTAAAGAGAAAAAGTTACGAAAGAAAAAAAGACTAAAATTCTTACCAAGTACTTTCAATGGTGCCTTTTCTAGGTTCACAAGAGCTGTACCAAAGGGAATTGCTATTGTTGTGAAACTGCTGGAATCACTCATCAGGGGGCATTCTGGTAGAGTAAGATAAAACCTCAATGCTTCAACATCAGGTAAGGAGCTAGTCAGTTTAGGAATAAGATTCTTTTCCAAACTAGCTGCCACCTATATTTTGACAAAAAGTAAAACCTACTTTATTTAAAATGAATGTACTTTCCAAAAAGAAGAAGAAAAATCATAAACACGGCAAACATGAAATGGTGAAAAAAATGTATCTTACAATGAATCAATGAATGTACTTTGAGGCACAGTGTAAATTAATGCCTAAGCATTGCTAAGAGCATTTTAAAAATCTTGTGTGTAAGTCTCAATTTAAACTCTCTACAGCTATACCTATATAAACCAACACGGTAATGTTAAGTATTAAAGGTCTACTCAAACATCTGGGGAGATTTACAGATATTTGATAGCTAAACCGTAAATTCTTTAAAATAAAACCTTATTTTAATTCTTATATTAGCTTACATAAAAAATCACAGAAACCACAACACAATGAAACATCTGAAACTATAAAGTTAATTAGGCTATAAATAGACAAAATAACATGGAATATAAAGTTCAACGGGCTACATAACACAAATATAAAATACTTTAAGAACAAACCTGCTGAGATATCTGAGGATGATCAGGTTGTATAAGTTTGTGGAATAAAAGCCTAGCAGCATTCATATCAACCCCTGAAAATTTGGTGCCTGTTCTATAGTGATCATCATTGCTATAAAAGAAAAAAACAGAAAAAGAAAAGAGAGAGAAGGAAAATAATAAAGCCTTAAAGTTATTTCACTTATTTAATATATTACTTAATACAATAGATTTTAAAAATTCCGTATACCAAAGAATTACCACTTACCTAACAGCTAGAAAACTTCCATTTAGACAACCAGAGGAAGAAAACGTTCCATCTATTTCACTAAAAAGAAAGTTAAAAATCCCCAAATCACAAAATGAGAAATCTACTGTTCACTTTTTTAATCAAAATATTTAATATAATATTTAATGCCACAGATCACTCCTCTAACCAATACTCAACCAGTATAAATCAAAATTTTATAAATTACTAAATTACTAAGGATTAAAGTAATACAGCTTACCCTAGACTTTCTCAAATTCATCAGACAAATCCTATGTTCGTTCTTTCTTTTTTTTTTAAAGCCTACAGCACCCGGTATTCCCAGGCGGTCTCCCATCCAAGTACTAACCAGGCCCGACCCTGCTTAGCTTCCGAAATCAAATGAGATCAGGGGTATTCAGGGCGGTATGACCACAGACACAAATCTGATGTTGTTAAAAAAAAATTTTTTTTACATAAACATATACATTTAATTTTCTTAACTATACATGATGGTAAATCTAATGTAGGATGTTATTTTTTTTGAAGTCCACTCTTCGGCTTTTAAGAAAAATTTTAATTTGGGAAAATAATCTATCATTAAAAAACAGCTTCTCGGATACAGTCCCTCATCCCCAAAACCAATGCTACCTGCAGTAACAGAAAACTCTAACTACTAAACAAGTTCATCTATAAGCAAAATATTCAAGAAAGATTTAATACTTAAGTCTTTTAGGGAGTATAAAAGTTAAAAGACAGTGAACACTAGGAAGCTAGAAGTAACATTATTTTAAACCCAATCCTAAAGTGATTGTGTTTAATATTTTAAGTTATCATTTAATATTATGGATATGAAAGAATTACAACATATATAAATTCAAATGAGATCTCTTAAAATATCCATTATTATAGAAATTCTAGACATTTAAACTTATGATTTTTTTTTTGGTGAGTGATATTAATAAAATATTTATTAAAATAAAAACTTCTAGGGCGCCTGGGTGGCTCAGATGGTTAAGCGTCTGCCTTCGGCTCAGGTCATGATCCCAGGGTCCTGGGATCGAGTCCCGCATCGGGCTCTCTGCTCCTTGGGAGCCTGCTTCTCCCTCTGCCTCTCTCTCTGTCTCTGTCTCTCATGAATAAATAAAAAAAATAAAATAAAATAAAAAAAATAAAAACTTCTAAGTACCAGATAGCACTACCATGGAGGTAAAAGGTTGTGTTTGTGTTGTGTAGGTAAAATGTTTTTCTTACTTGGCTATCTCCACAGGCAACCTTCCAGAGGGGTAGCTCAGCCATTTTTGAATTAGAGCTTCATTCAGAGTCCAGATCTGCTTTGAAGGATCAGGACATCTAAAGTCATCTGGTGGTCCACAGTTCTAAATTTAAAATAAGTAGATTAGCCAGAGAGAAGATATATATGTAACTTATACCAAGACATGTTTCCACTATGTATTTAAGTTTTTTTTAACAGAGTATATCTCTACTAAATATCTGAAACAATACTTATCAACTAGATCAGAAAAATTCTGTAGACTTGGGGGCAAAAAAATTTAAGGCAATTACTTTGTAACATACAAAGAACATTAATATGGGCTTTAAAAATTCTTCAAAGTTATTTGAGCTCAGTAATTATTTGTATGACTGCTATTACCTGGCGATTAGAATAATGTGAAAAGCTTTGATCTCCCCCTGAGAAAATTCTTTTCACACAGAAATATTCTTCAGAATCTGTAATAAAAATAAGATGTAAATAAATTTAAGATTTATATGACATTTTCAGAGCATCAAATATGCTACTGGATTTTCTCTTAATAATCTAACTCAATTAAACCTCCCATTCAGCATTCAATGATATAAAAGGACTTGGAATATTTTGATTACTATGGAAATGAGATTGACCAAGTGACACACATTGAATAATTCCATAAGCATAAACAGCACTTGGTAAGTTTGCCAAGTCTTTCTTCTGGCTTACACAAAAAGGTGCTGTTTTCTAGTCTATGTCTTTTTTATCTCAATATATTTTACTTTAAACTGAAGATGATGTAAAAGTGAATGAAGCGTATAAAAGAGAGCTCAGAAGAAAATAAAGAATATTCATTTTTTTAAAAGAATGGTAACAAATGTTAAAACTTCTTGAGTAAAATACTTGATAATGCAAAATTATTTTCATTTAATATAGCTGTACAAAAATAAGATGACACACACAGCTCTTCATTGGCAACTATTTTATCAATAAAACCCAAATCCACTGCCTGGGTGGCACAGTCAGTTAAGCTCCAACTCTAGGTTTCCGTTCAGGTTGTGATCTCGAGCCCTATGTCAGGCTCTGTGCTCTGCTTTCAGTGGGAGTCTTCTTAAGACTCTCCCTCTGCACCTCCCCCCAACCCACTTTCTCTCAAAAAAAGAAAGCTTAAAAAAAAAAAATCCAGTTCAAAAAAATTAATAAGCAAATTTAGTAGCAGTAAAATTAAGTTCTTTTTCAAAAAGATATTTGATACCTCTTCCTTTCTTTTTTTTTTGCTTCTCAAAATGGAAAGAGTATTATCAAAAGTACTGCGGGGAGTGGGGGAGAGTACTGCTTGGCTAGTACTTAGAGGTATCACATACCAAAACATTAAAGCCCAATACTGTAACCTAAGGCTCATAATTTCCAAATATAATACATTTCTGTCATCCTACTCCTGACCCCCACACCACCCTTTAGTTTACTAGTTCTTTACCTTGTATTGTTTGTGACCATGGCTGCTACAGAATTATACATTCTTAAGGAAGGACCACATCTTAATTTCCTTGATTATTCCTTACTACCAAGCACAATGTTTTATTTGCAAAAGAACTCATTAAATATTCGTTAACATCAATATATAATATGAAGTAATATTTACCTAGCTTAGAACATACTAAAAACCTCAGAATTCAGAACATTAACATGACTAAATTTTTCACAAGTACCAAGAATGCTCTAGATCACAAATAACTTTTAAGAACAGATTAATGGGTAAATCTAAAATATTAAATAATGATTCCACTTAAAATCTTTTCTCTACATCATTTTCACAAATCTAAATGAAATTGTTCGCTTCCTTAGAAGATTTAGCAGGATGTTATTCATTTATCCCTAAAATGTGATTCTGCTCTCTATAAATAATCAAGAAGGATGAGTACAGCACATGAATACGTTTCTTGGGAATATGAGGAGGGTACCAAAAATTGTTTTTCTTAATTTCCTTTTAATCCTACTCCAAAAAGTTTACATAATCTAGTTATCTGTCTTACACAGCTTCTTGCAGACTGAATTTTGCTAATTGTATCCTTAAGGTTTCTCCTCACATTTTTCTTGGTCTTCTGTACTTCCTGTAAATTGGTAGTTGGATCTAGAAAGGCTTTAATTAAAGTCTGATAGTTTCAACAAAACTATTACAAGGTGGTAGTGGGGGCTGTTCTTCTATCAGGAAGCACATAATGTGTGGCTGGGTTCCTTTCTGCAATGTTAGGAACCACTGACGCTCAGTGCTTAGACTATTAATTCATTGTGGGTTGAAAAATGATGATATGCGAACATTACTTCCTCATCTTGTAGCTGGCCCATTAGCTTCCCAAACTACAGAGTTTGTTACCCTGTAATAGGAAAAAATTAACTCTTGGTCTTTTCCATTTATTTGCTCTTCTCTTGCCTTTTAAACTTGCATTTCTTTGATACTAAAGAGGATAATAATTTTTCTTTCTTTTTAAAAATATTTTATTTATTTGACACAGAGAGAGCACAAGCAGGTAAAGCAGCAGGCAGAGGGAGAAGGAGAAGCAGGCTCTCCTCTGGGGCTCGATCCCAGAACCCTGGGATCATGACCTGAGCCAAAGGCAGACACTTAACCGACCGAGCCACCCAGGCGCCCCAATAATAATTTTTCTTAAAGATTTATTTATTTATTTTAGAGAAAAAGAGAGTGCATGAGCAGGAGGAGGGGGAGAGAATCTCAGCAGATTCCCCGCCGAGTGTGGGGCCTCACACGGGGCTGATCTCACAACCCCAAAATCATGACCTGAGCCAAAATCAAGACTGACTGAGCCACCCAGGTGCTCCAAGAGGGTAATAATTTTTGCATGAGTTTTAGTAACATGAATTTCCTCTTTGAGCATTTCCATTAATTTCCTTTAACTATTAAGTGTGTTAATGTTTGTCTTATTTATTTATTAGGTGTCTCCCTGTTTTTCTCACCAATATGTATGAGCACTTTGGATATTCAGGCTAATTAATCCTAGGCTGTATTTGCTACAACAATTTTTCTTAAATATTTAATTTTGACTCACAGAAGATTTGTTTTTCCATTTAATCAAATGTATTTATCTCTTCCTTTATAAAGACTTTCATTGCCATAATGCTGAGAAAGGCTTTCCCATTTCATGTGTGTGTGTGTGTGTGTGTTTTTAAAGTAATCTCCCACCCAACGTGGGGCTCCAACTCACAACCTCGATACCAAGAGTCACATGCTCTTTCGACTGAGGCAGCCAGGAGCCCCAAGGCTTTTCCCATGTTTGAATCAGAGAATTATTTTCTTAAGAACTTTTAAACATTTAATTCTTTAATCCTTTATACTTTAGCGTTATAAACTATTAGGTTATATATATAACTCAGATTAGGATCTAAACTGACCTTTTCTCCCCAATTTTCATGTGCTGAGTAATTCTCCTTTCTCAGATTAGTGATGCCTTGTTTTAAAGTTATGAAAAGGCACTACCTCTTCCACCTATAACCACAATGCTAAAAAATACTGACACTCTACCAAAGTGCTCTCTCAAAGTCCTTGAGAATATATATCTCCAAGAACAATTACCAAGGAACTAGAGTTTGAATTTGAAATAAAATTTATATACAATGTAAGTTATATATACACCTTATAAAATATTATATTCTTATATAAAGTATAACATACCTTATATAGGGTGTGTGTATATATATATACACATATATATACACACTTATATAGGGTATAATAGAATATAAATATTATATACAATACCTACATGGAATTCCCCTTCCTCCGGACCTTCCATTAAATTCTAATGATCTGAATATCTATGTATATACCAATAATCTGATTTGTTATAGTTTTATATAGTACATATTGTCATATCTAGGAGGGCTATTTCACATTCTCCTTGCTCTTTACAAAATACTTTTTACATTGTAAGAAAAAATTGTGAAGACTTTGAAACAGGGCTCCCTGCCTACCAATACTAAGCCCTGATTAAAGCATCCTTCAGGAATTGCTGAAAGGTGTTACTGAGCTACTTACTATTCTGTAAATTGTACTTCTATTTAGGAGCAGTACTGACAGAGATACAACAATGTACGTGTTCTTTTTTTTTTTTTTAAGATTTTAGGGACTCCTGGGTGGCTCAGTCAATTAAGCGTCTGCCTTCGTCTCAGGTCATGACCCTAGGGTCCTGGGATCGAGTCCCACATCGGGCTCCTTGCTCAGCGGGGAGTCTGCTTCTCCCTCTGCCTGCCGCTCCCCCTGCTTGTGCTCTCTCTCTCTCTCAATAAATAAAATCTTTATAAAAAAAGATTGCCAGAGAGAGAAAGAGAGCATGCATACAAGCAGGGGGCGTGGCAGAGGGAGAGGCAGGCTCCCCACTGAGCAGGGAGCCCAACAGAGGTTCAATCCCAGGACCCTGGGATCAGGACCTGCGCAGAAAGCAGACACTTAACCAACTAAGCCACCCAGGTGCCCCCCCCCCCTTTTTTTTTAAAGATTTATTTATTTTAGAGAGAGAAGCACGCAGAGCTGGGGGAACAGCAGGGGGACCTTCAAGTAGATTCCCCACTGAGTGTGGAGCCCAATGCAGGGCTCGATTCCAGGACCCTGAGATCATGACTTGAGCCAAAATCAAGAGTTGGATGCTTGACCAACTGAGTCACCCAGCACCCCTAAAACTACAAAAATTTTAAAATACTGACTCATTTAAAGATGAGCAATAATGAACGTACTACATGTTAACAAAGATAACATCTTAGTATTAATACGAAAGCCATTTTGATTTCATGGACCTTCTGAGACAACACCACCATCCTGAAGCAAGTCTGTTTGCTTTAGAATATGAAAGAACATAAATGAAGACAATGGAGCAAGTGAATTTTATTTGCCTTGGTTTATATTTGACTCTGAAAAGAAGCTATAAAATGTGTTAACATCTTAGCAAATTTCATTCAATTTTGAAGGGTGTGCTCCTATGGTTTAATGACTAATGCCTTCACCTATGATATAAAATGTTATTCTTTACTTTTTTGTGTAATCTGCTGGACAGCAAAAATTCTGTGTCTTATTAGAATAATCTTTGATACTTTGTTGACTTTATTGTCTTTCATTATTTAAGGGGGGAAAAAACCAAATGTTCCTCAGTTTTGAAAGAGCTAAAAGTTCTTTTCAATCTCATTACCCTCTACATTTATTTTGAAATCTTTTACTGTCACTTTGATAATAAAGAGTTCAAATTTCCTCTATTTCTTTGATTTTTGCCTTCCTATTATGGATTCAATTGTTTCCCCAAAATTCGTATGTTGAAGTCTTAACCCTAGTAATTCAGAATATAACTGTATTTACAGACAGAGCCTTTAAAGAGGTGATGAAGGTAAAATGAAGCTGTAAGGGTACCTGGTGTCCTTATTATAAGAGGAAAAGACATCAGTGATGCATACACACAGAGAAAAGGCCATGTGAGGACACAGAAAAAGGCAGCCATCGCTAGCCAAGGAGAGAGGCCTCAGAAGAAACCAAACTCCTGACATGACACCTTGATCATGGACTTCTAGCCTCCAGAACTTTGAGGAAATAAATTTCTGTTCTCTAAGCCACCCAGCTTGTGGTATTTTTTATGGCAGCTCTAGCAAACGAACATGATTTGCAAAATCATATCCTAAATATAGAAAAATAAAACTTCTAAGATACCTTTTACGAAAATATCTTTGAGATTTTCCAGACAGGCCTTGGAGAATTATAAAGGTTGTTCTTTTATTACACAAGAAGAGATGCGAGAAATACAGGTTTGTTTGATGTGTTACTATTTCAAGAGTTGCATGGGAAGAGCTGTCAAATCAGAAAAGATACTTAATCTTCCCAAAGTTAAATTTATATGGTAAAATGTAATTAATATAAACGTTTCAAAAACTGTTTCTCTTATGGGAAGTCCCTGGGGATTTGTCAATATCCTTGTTTTCCATATGTTTAAATATGAAGTAAAACACTATTCAAAACTCTTATGAAATTGTTCTTATTTTCCTATATTTATCAAAGTTCTGGTCCTATTTTTAATTATTATTTAACTGTTATTTTAAACGTTTTGTGGTATATTCTTACCGCTTTAATTCACATCTAGTTATCTCCTTGGTTTGCAAATGGGATGTATTTCAGACTTACGCATGAAGTCTTATAAAAAATACTGATGTCTGACTTACTGAATCTCTTCACTTGATATTCTTAGTGTTATTCCTGGTACATTAGGTCTCAGGATTATCATGTTATACCGCAACATTTTTCATCTATAAAAAGTTAGAGTCCTCTGTATTTATGAATCAGATGTTAAGAGTCACTGTCTTCTTTAAGAACAAGCTTAATCATCTTTAGAAATGTGTTTTGCATGCCACAGACACAACCAAATATCCCTGTCAGCCATATTATTCCTATAATGAACCCTCTTCAGATCTTTCCATTTTACAGTTATCAGCAATAGACTAGTCACAGTCATTTTAAGCCTGTCATCTATTGATTTTACTCTAATACTTACCTGAAGTCTCTCCTATAAACTCTGGTACAGGCCAGAGTTTGTGTTTTCAAAAAAGAAGGACATCTCAGAGGCATGCAAAAAGGACTGTACTATGTATATGAAACCATTTATACTTCACAGAATAGACACTTAGGTACAGGCTTCTGAGGAAACACAACTCAGAAAACTTTCAGAACATACCCGTGGATTGCATTAGAATTACTCATAATTTCTTTAAAGTTGCTAAGTTGTTTTATGAAATTTCTTATTAGAACACCTTACACTGGAATGAATGAACTGATGAAGAAAAATTTATTGTGGTTATCTGTTTAGAATAATGTTTAATTTTGTTTTAATGTTCTGTTTTTTGGATATATAAGGGAACTATTTGTCCTTCTTCTAAAGATATCTAATTCACAACAATTTTGTAAATTCTGCTTTGTTAAAAATGAAACATTTATAAAAATGGTACTGCCCTCTGCCTCACTTCAGCTTGCCAGTATCTCCCGGAGAGGAGCTTGTACCCTGGTCTGGCATCCCAGTTTTTGTGGCTGCTGCCCAGGAAGCACCTCTAGGTGCTCTGGGGGCCAGTGGGGTTTATGCTCACAGGTCTCACAGGACTGTAATCAACAGAAAAAGTTCTTAAACAGCTACCACCCCTAGGGTACAGCAAGAGACAAAAGATGAAGATGCCCAATCTTTCTGTGAGAGTCCCATTAGCTTATCTTTGTAGCTGTGGCCTGACAGGCAGGCTTCTAATTAAACACAGGTCTAAGGGCCTACTGTAATCCTCCCTAGAGACCTCAGAAGGAGGGCCTTATCTCTGTGTTCTCCCTCTGCCACACGCCAGAGCACCATTATTTCCCCTCAGGGGAAATGTAGACACATCTGGCCCTGGTTTTTGTGGCTGCCACCTAGTGGATACCCCGATTGCCTGGTTCTGGTGGACTGCGGGACTTGCATTCCTGGGACCGGGTTCCCATGGGCTGTAGAAATCAAAGAGACAGTTCTTGGCTGGCTACCACCCCCCAGTCACAGCACAAACAGCAGACTGAAATACACCCCCAGTCTTTCTGTGAAAAAGGCCTACTTGCATGTCCTGGAGCTTCGACCTTAGGGGCAGGCTTCTGGTTTAGCATACATCTATCGATTTACTAAGGTGATCTCTGGGGACTAAGGCTAGCAGATGCCTTCTTTGCCCTGTCCTCTGCATTACTACAAGTCACTGCTATCTCCTGGAGTGGAGCTTGGACCATGCATGGTCTGGTGTCCTGATTTTCATGGCTGCTGCCCAGGGGACCCCTCTAGGCTCTCTGGTGGCTAGTGGGACTTTCACTTGTGGTCCCACAGGACCGTATATATTTGCATACTTTAAAAGCTGCTGCCTGAGAGTCTGGCTTCCAATCAGCCTGAATCTAGGTGCTGCCTGAGATCCTCCCATTTGGGACACCCACAGGCCTTGGCACACCCTCAATTAGTGGGAACCACAAAAAATAAAAGACTGCTTGGACAATCACAAAGGTCTGAGAGACAACCAAGAGCTAGGGCAGGGTTGAACTATATTACAAAGCTCTAATAATCAAAACAGTATGGTATTGGCATAAAAACAGACACTTAGATCAATGGAACAGAATAGAGAAGCCAGAAATAAACCCACAAATACATGGTCAATTTATGACAAAGGAGCCAAGAATATACAATGGGAAAAAGACAATCTCTTTAATAGATGGTGTTGGAAAACCTGGACAGCCAATATGCAAAAGAATAAAATTGGACAACTATCTTACCCCATAAACACTAACTCAAAATGGATTAAAGACTTGAACGTTATGACCGGAAATCATAGAACTCCTGGAAGAAAACATAGGCAGTAGTTGACATCAATCTTAGAGATGATTTTTTGGGTTTGACACCAAAAGCAAAGACAAGAAAAACTAAAAAGCTTCTGCACAGCAAAGGAAACCATCAACAAAATGAAAAGGCAACCTGTGGAATGGAAGAAAATATTTGCAAATGATATATTTGATAAGAGATTAATATCCAAAATAAAGATGAATAGCAAAAAAATAAAACTGAATAGCAAAAAGGCAAATAATCTGATTAAAAATGGACGGAAGATCTGAATAAACATTTCTCCAAGGAAGACATACAGATGACCAACAGGTACATGAAAAGGTGCTCAACATCACTAATCATCAAAGAAAAGCAAATCAAAACCACACTGAGAAATTACCTGTAAGACTGGCTACTATAAAAAACACAGGAAATAACAAGTGCTGGTGAAAATGTGGAGTAAAGGGAACCTTTGTGCACTGTTGGTGGGAATATAAATTAGTACAACCACTATAGAAAATGGTATGAAAATTCCTTAAAAAAATTAAAAATAGAACTACCATGCAATTCTACTTCTGTGTATTTATCCAAAGAAAATGAAAAAAACAAACTTGAGAATATATATGCACCCCCCCATGTTCCCTGCAGCATTATTTACAATACCTAAGACATGGAAGCAACCTAAGTGTCCACCGATAGATGAATGGTTAAAGAAAATCTGATACACACACACACAGGAATATTATTTAGTCATAAAAAAGAAGGAAATCTTGCCATTTGTTACAACATGTATGAACCTTGAAGGTAATAGGATAAGTGAAATAAGTCAGAGAAAGGCAAATACTGTATGATCTCACTTACTTCCATGTGGAATCTTAGGGGAAAAAAAAGCTCATAGATACAGGGAACAAATCGGTAGTTGCCAGAGGTAAGGCAGGTGGGAGGGTGGACAAGATGGGTGACAGGGGTCAAAAGGTATAAATCTGGACACAGATCCACAGAGAGAGAGAATGCCATGTGAAGATGAAGGCAATGATCTACTAGCCAGGAAATGCCAAAGATTGCCAGCAAACCACCAGAGGCTAGGAGAGACACATGAAACAGAGGCTCCCTTATAGCCCTCAGAAGAAAGTAATCCTGGGGTGCCTGGGTGGCGCAGTTGGCTAAGTGTTTTTGGCTCAGATCATGATCTCACGTTGGACTCTCTGCTTCTCCCTCTCCCTCTGCCCCTCCCCACCCAACTCTGCTTGTGCATGCTCTCTCTCAAATAAGTAAATAAAATCTTAAAAAAAGAAGAAACCCTGCTTTTTCTTGGATTTCTAGCCTCCAGAACTGAGTCAATAAATTTGTGTTGTTCAAGCTACTCAGTTTGTGCTATTTTGTTACAGCAGCCCTAGAACACTAACACAGTTGTCCAAACTTTATACATTCTAAAGAAAGGTCTGCCCTATACCAAACTCCAAGGGCATAATCCCAAAGTCTGGAGTATCCTGTTAAGAATGTTTTTGTTTACCTGTGACCTTGAGGCCACATCAGATAGTTTATGCTAACAATGTGATTTATGGTGGGGGCCATGGGCTTCACCTCTGAAGGGACTGAGCAAATTAAATTCACATTTAAATGGGGCGCCTGGGTGGCTCAGTTGGTTGAACATCTGACTCTCTTGGTTTCAGCTTATGTCATGATCTCATGGGTCATGAGATCAACCCCTGTGTCAGGCTCCGTGCTCAGCAGGGAGTCTGTCTGAAGACTTTCCCTCTGCTTCTCCCCACACTCTCTCTCTCTCTCTCTCTGAAATAAATAAAACTTAAAAAAATTTAAATTCACATTTAACTAGTTTTTATCCTACACAGCCTTAGTATAGTGCAAAATAATTATCAACCATTATATATATGACACACACATATATATATATAATTTGTGGTAAAATATACATAAAATTTCCCATTTTACTGCACATCTATAAACAGAAAAAATGACCAATGGAAGGTAGGAACTGTGGAGAATTGATTCATGGGAGAAAAAGGCCCCTGGCACGGCATAGGGCAGGGAGCCCTAGTGGTGGAGTGGGGAGTGAGAGACAAGGGGAGAGAGAAAGAGGTTGGGGGGGGGGGGAGGAGTGAAAACACACAGAGGACTGTACAAGAGAAATGTTCCCAAAACCACTGACTAGAAATAAGGAGAGGGTTTCAATACTGCCAGTTTTTTATAAACAGCAGAGCGCAGAGTTTGAAGTTTTGGAGGTCAGTGCCATAGCCAGGGTTACCTGGCAGCACTCAGGGAGGGAAGCAGCCGGGGCCACAGGAGCAGGCGGAGCAGGCTGAGGATCTCCTGGGTTGCACAGGGAGAAACGGTTCCCCCTGCTGGGAGTGCATTTGGTAGAGGTGATACTGGTTTGTTTGTTTTTTTTAAACGATTTTATTTATTTATTCATGAGAGAGAGAGAGAGAGAGGCAGAGGAAGAAGCAGGATCCCAAGGAGCAGGGAGCCTGATGCGGGACTCGATCCCAGGACCCTGGGATCATGACATGAGCCGAAGGCAGACGCCCAACCATCTGAGCCACCCAGGCACCCGAGGTGATACTGGTTTTGTTTTTTTGGATACAGAAAGAGCAATTCTTTTATTTTTTAAATTATCTACATATTTTTTAATTTTTAATTTTCTATCTTTGTCTATCAAGCTTCTCTTAACAAGCAGACCAAAACACACCTAGCTTCCTTTATTTTTTTAAATTTAAAATTTTTGTTTTATTTTGCTTTATTTATTTTATTTTATTTATTCATCCCAAAAGGAAGAACAGGAAGAAATGATGACCAGGGATTTAATCAATACAGATATAAGTAAGATGTCTGAACTAGAATTTAAAACAACAATTATAAGGATATTAGCTGGACTTGAAAAAAGCACAGAAGACACTAGAGAATCCTTTACTGCAGAGATAAAAGAGCTAAAAGCTAGTCAAGCTGAAATTAAAAATGCTATAAATGAGATGCAAACCCAAATGGATGCTGTAACAATGAGGATAGACGAAGCAGAGGAATCAGTGATACTGAAAATAAAATTATGGAAAATAATAAAGCTGAAAAGAAGAGGGAAACAAAGATGATGGATCACAAAGGCAGACTTAGGGAATTCTGTGACTTATTAAAACATTAATAACATTCATATCATAGGAGTCCCAGAATGATGAAGAGAGAGAAAAAGAGGCAGAAGGTTTATTTAAGCAAATTATAGCTGAACATTTCCCCTTAAGTAATCTGGGAAGGACACAGACATTAAAATCCAAGAAGCATGGAGAACTCTCATTAAATTCAACAAAAGCCAGCCATCACCAGAGATATCACAGTCAAATTCACAAAATACACAGACAAGGAAAGAATCCTGAAAGCAGCACGGGAAAAAAAAGTCCTTAACCTACAAGGGAAGACAGATCAGGATCACAGCAGATTTGTCCACAGTAACCTGGCAGGCCAGAAGAGAATGACAGGATATATATAAAGTGCTGAACGGGAAAAGTATGCAGCCAAGAATGCTTTATTCTGCAAGGCTGTCATTCAGAATAGGAGGAGAGATGAAGAGTTTCCCAGACAAACAAAAACTAAAGGAGTTCATTGACCACTAAACCAGCCTTGCAAGAAATATTAAGGGAGACTCTGGGGAAAAAACCAAAAGCAACAAAAACTAGAAAGGAACGAAGAACATCATCAGAAACACCAACTTTATAGGTAACACAATGGCACTAAATTCGTATCTTTCAATGATGACTCTGAATGTAAATGGACTAAATGCTCTAATCAAAAGACATAGCGTATCAGAATGGATAAAAAACCAAGACCCATCTACATGCTGCCTATAACAGACTCATTTTAGACCTAAAGATCCAATCAGAAATTCTGTACCCATTATACAACTCCTCCGTTCTCCCCTTCCCCAAGTCCCTGATAACCACTATTCTTTCTGTCTCTATACATTTAACTGTTCTAGGTACCTCATATAAGAGCAGTCCTATGATATATTGTCCTTCTGTGTCTGGCTCTTTTGACTTAGCATAGTATTTACAAGGTTCATCCATGTTGTACCATGTATCAAAATTTTATTCCTTATTATGGCTAATTTTCAATTACATGCACATACCACATTTTTTTATCCATTCATCTGTTGATGGGACACTCGAGTTGTTCACACCTATTGGCTACTGTGAATCGACAAACTTCTGATGAAACTAAATTGTAGCCAAACAACTAATTTTAAAATTCCATCTCCTTTCCCATTTGAAAGCAAATAATCTCAAGGTACAGTTTCAAGGGTAACAAAATGCACCCCGAAGTGACCAAACTTTACAAACAGAAATACGTGATTCTTTACAATATTCATGCTGCTTTAAATTACAGAATCTCTTGGGGCGCCTGGGTGGCTCAGTCGTTAAGCGTGTGCCTTCAGCTCAGGTCATGATCCCAGAGTCCTGGGATCGAGCCCCACATCGGGCTCCCTGCTCGGCGGGAAGCCTGCTTCTCCCTCTTTCATTCCCCTTGCTTGTGTTCCCTCTCTCAGTGTCTCTCTCTATCAAATAAATAAAATCTAAAATAAATAAATGAATAAATAAATAAATAAATAAATAAATAAATAAAATTACAAAATCTCTTTGTTATGTTATTAACAGTGCTCTTCATGGAAGAAACTAATATAATAAAATACCAACATGGCACTAAGTACACAAGAACAGTATTACTAAAATGCATGTTCTAAACCTAAGAGTGACTGGAAGAAAATGAAGGCATATATTAAATACAAAATGAAACAAAAACAAGAAAAAATAGTATCATCTGCTGACCTTTGCTAAATAAAAGCATAATTGAGAATAGCCTTTGTAGTTACCAAAAAAATAATCTTCAAGGTCATTCATAAAAAGTTATGGACCTTTTCAAATATCAACCTTCATAGTATGCTCATCACTGAATAAAATCTTGACAGACCCCAGTCCTCACAATTCAAAGAAAAATCCCTAAGGAAATCAGACACAGTAAAATGAAGAAGAAGAAAATTCTGAGGAATAGTTTAGGATGATAAAGGAAATATATTTTTAAAAGCATATTTTATCTTTTTTAAAAAAAGATTTTATTTATTTGAGAGAGAGCGAGAGAGCACGAGTGGGGTGGGGGCAGAGAGAGAAGCAGGCTCTCTGCTGAGCAGGGAGCCTGATGCAAGGCTCAGTCGTGGGACTCCAGGATCATGATCTGAGCCGGAAGGCAGACACTTAACCGACTGAGTCACCCAGGTGCCCCAAAAAGCATATTTTAGTTGCAGCATGTTAAAAAAGTAAATGAGAAAACAGCATTCAAATATTTCAAACTCCTTAGTAAATTAATACCAATGAAAAAATAACCAGATCTACTGAAAAAATACTAGAAAATAAAAATAAATCACAGATGTGGCTAAAGCAGTAGGGATGTGAAAGCAAATTTTAAAAATTTAATACTTTAAATAGGTAATATATTCATAGGATTCAAATTTCAAAAGGAAAGAAATTGTCATGTATTTTAAAGTCCTGTATATACCCAAATAAATGAAAGCAGCATCTTCAAGAGATATCTGTACACCCATGTTTACAGGATTCACAACAGTCACAAAAGGTGGAAACAATCCAAGTGTCCACCAACAGGTGAGCAGATAAACAAAATGTATATATGTACAATAAAATGTTATTCAGCCTTAAAAAGGAAGGAAATCCTAACACATGCTACAACATGGATAAACCTTAAGGACATTACGCTAAATTTATGAAGTCAGTCAGTCACAAAAAGACAAATACTGTATGATTCCGCTTACATGAGTACCCAGAGCCAAGTCAAATACATAGAGAACAAATGTAGAATGGTGTTTGCCAGCGTGGGAGGAGTGAATGCAGAGTTGCTGTTTAATGAATACAGAGTTCTAGTTTTGTAAGATGAAAAGAGTTCTGGAGACTGGTTGTGCAACAATGTGAATGTACTGAGCACTACTGAATTGTACACCTTAAATGGTTAAGTTCATAACTTTTGTTATGTGTATTTCACACAAAACAAAAATACTCCTGCCCACTGGCATCGAGCCACCACCCAGTTCCCATACGCTCAGCCCTCTGAAACCATTACTACTTTACCATGAGTTTGCTTATGCATAAATAAGGAAGTATAAACAAACTAAGCAAATGTATACACTATTCTGTATCTTGGTATTTTCATTAAACAACTTATTTTGGAATTGTTCCATTTCAAACATAGAAAACTTCATCATTTAAGAGCAACATTTTAACAACTTCAACGTGTGTAGCAAAACTTTAATATAACAAAACTTACCAGTATCTGGTGGACACTGCCCATTATAAGGGAACCAATTTCCTTTCACAGTGAAAGGACTTTTCCTGTTGCTTGTTGAACCAGTTCCTAGCTGCCCATTACCACCAAGTCCAAAAGAATAAATTCGTCCTGATGAAGGAACAAAAGCAGAAGTGTGCTGCCTAGAGTAAAATGATAGAAAATCTCAGACTTTGATATCTTCCAAATAATTTACATTTAGAAAAGCACACAAATATTAACTGATAATTTCTCTCTTCAAAAATACATTAACAAAACCATTATAGTTCTAAAATGTTCTGTGCAAATTAGTTATTAAAAGTCTTACTCTACACTGAATGAATTCTCCACCCAGAAAATTTCCACAAATGTCCAAATTTAGAAAGGCCCAGATCTACAGTGGAATCCCGTATAAGAGATGACTCAGCACAAGAGGTAGCATCTAACTATACTGTCCAAGTTCTCCCATTCCCTTCCCTGTAACATTCTAGCCTAAAGGATCTATGATGACCCACCTTTGGACACCAATCAAAAGTTTTAAAGTAAGAACTGGGCAAGTAATCCAGTGCCAATCAGAAGATTGAGCGGGGTGTGTGTGTGTGTGTGTGTGTGTATAATAAAACAATGCATAAATATATAAAATGAAACAATGTTTCCTTTCTTCTAAAGAAACTGATCCTTATATCTATGCACCCAGACTCCTTTGGAGGTAGCAGAGTGGAAGCAAATCTAAGAAACTGCAGAACTGAAGCTGAAAAAACCCACTAATCTGAACCTATGCAACTCCCTCTGATGTTTCACCACTGTATGTTTAGGAACCTTATATGTTTGGGTTAAAGATGATTATCCAGCTCAGGCCTTGTGTTCCTCAATCTCAGGTTTTATGGCTTCAATCAAGTCCAGCAAATTCTTAAGTGTTCTTTCTATAAATACTGTCTCTCTCACATTTATTCAATTATTTTCTCCTTGATAGTATTATACAAATGTTGCAACTTCCCAATATATCCTACCTATCTTTTAATCTCTCTTTTATATCCATGCCCCTTTGTGGGTAATTTCTCTCGATCTATTTTTCAAATCATACTTTTCTTTTTAGCAGTGTGTCTAACCTATTTTAATTACCCACTTTATTTTAAATTTCAATGATGAAATTTTTATCCCATTTCTAGAAGTTTTTTTTTACCCCAAATCTGCCACCCTGTTTTTCATTTAAAACCCATTATACATTGTGAAATTTAATACATAAACACCAACCCAGGGTGACTTTGACAAGCGCCAAACCCACCTTACAGTAGTCCTGTGGTTACAGATTCTCAGAGGAGATTCAAACCCGAAACTAGACCAAGGACAGAAAAGTCTCCTATGCTAGCAAGGGAGTATTTCATGGTGAACTCTTTCCATGATGTGGTTTTACTGGGAGGAGATCGTTTCTCAGGCCTCACTAATGATTCTATCAGTTCTTAGGTCTCATCTCCTCTCCTAAACTCCTTTGCCCTCTATGGTATATTGTTTATCAAAAGAGCCAAAATTATTCTTCTCTCTATACCCATTATGCTTACAATATGACTTCTGCAGCTGTTTCCATCAAGATGGGGAATCTATTGGGGCACCTGGGTGGCTCAGTCGGCTAAGTGTCTGCTTTCGGCTCAGGTCATGATCCCAGGGTCCTGGGATAGAGCCCCCTGAGCGGGGACCCTGCTTCTCCCTCTCCCTCTGCCTGCTGCTTCCCACCGCCCCCGCCCCACTTATGCTCTGTCAAATAAATAAATAAAATCTTTACAAAAAAAAAAAAAAAAAAGATGGGGAATCTATTTCTCCATGTCTTAAACCTGGGCTCTAACCTGTGGCTTGCTTTGAATACAGAATGCAGCAGAAATGACAGTGTATCTGATCTGACATTATGCCTTACAAGTGGCTTTGCATTCTTTCCCTCTCTCTCTTTAGAACTCTGTTCTACTATCTTGAGACTAATCCAAAATTAGCGTGTAAAGGATGACATATAACTTGGAGCAGAGACAAGCTGTCCCAGCTATGACCATGCCAAACTACCCAGCCCCTAGTCAGATAATCAGCTGGTGAACTGAGTCCAGCTAAGATGAGAACTGCCCAGCTGAGCCTTGCCCAAATTACCGAATCAAAGAACTATCAGCAAAATAAAAAAAAACTGTTTAAGCCACTAAGTTTTAGCAATATAGGCTAATTAATATATTACCTCCACAGGCAAATTCTTTCAGGGCACCTCCAAAGTCCATTCAAACAGACACCAATAGCTTTCAGATTTCTTTGTTTTTGCCCTGCGGCATTCCCTTTAGTTTCTGGCAAACTAACCTGATATTTAAAAAGGTGTTTTGATTCAAAGTGTTTTCAAGTTATCTAGTCTGCCATATTACTGAAAATCTAAGAACCATTTTACCTTTGAGCCAAGGGAAATCAGAATTTTTTAACCAAAGAAACTCTTCTAACAAATGAAATATTAAATGGATTCCTAGCATATAAAACAGAAAAACTGCTATGCCTGAAGAAGGGGTTAACACTGCCCATAATGCCTCCTTCAGGAAGCAACCACTGTGATATCTCGAAAGAACATACAGCTTAAAAATTATTGCAATACTAGTTCATTAAACTCCTCCTCAAAATGGTATACCATAGGAGTGGTTCTTAAACCTTGCTGCATATTGGAATCACCTAGGGATTAACCTAGGCAATAATATGTTTCTTTTTTTTTTTTTCACTATTTTATTTATTTTTTTGACACAGAAAGACACAGCGAAGAGGGAACACAAGCAGGGGTAGTGGGAGAGGGAGAGAGAGAAGCAGGCTTCCCGCTGAGCAGGAAGCACGATGCGGGGCTCGATCCCAGGACACTGGGATCATGACCTGAGCAGAAGGCAGACGCTTAACGACTGAGCCACCCAGGTGCCCCAATAATATACATTTCTAAAATTTCTCCAGAAGATAAACAGCATTAAGTCAGAGTTAAGAGCCACTAAACAAACAACCATCCTAAGTCCTAGATTTGATATAATAGCTCAAAAACACTATGATATTATACCACTAGAATTTGAACCTTTTACTTCTGGATCATCTCCTTGATGGATTCACATTTCTGGTTTTCCTCAGCTGCTTCCTTCAGGAGGCTTTTGGCAATTATTCCATAAGGAAGTTATTACATCTTATGTTGACTACCTGGAAGTAAAACTGGTCAAGATACCATGTATCTACCTACATTCCCTCTACAGATAAATCCTTAAATCCTTACATCTTAATATATAACTGAAAATTTTTCCCCAATACAATAGTTGAATAAATTAATTAAATTACTAAAAAGAATTGAGTTCATAAAGCTAAGAATAACTATCCCAATCATTCTACTTGTTAAGGATTACAAAATTAGATAACCTTAAATCATTTGTGATTATTTCACAAGGGACTGATGAAGTATTTCACCTGAAAAAAATTATTTTTAAGTATTGCTTTATAGGGGCGCCTGGTTAACCCAGTCAGTTGAGCATCCAGCTCTTGGTTTTGGCTCAGGCCATGGTCTCAAGGTTGTGAGACTGAGCCCCGCATTGGGCTACACACTCGGCAAGGAATCTGCTTGAGATTCTCTCCCTCTGCCCCTCCCCAGCGTGTGCATGCACGAGCTCTCTCTCTCTCAAATAAATAAATCTTTAAAAAGTAAATAAATAAAATATTGCTTTATAGTCTCTTAATGAATTATGCATGAAGTAGATAAACAAGAAAAGATGAACTCTCTAAATTTTGGGAACATATATTCATGTATAACTTTTAACGGTATAAACAAAATTTTAATAGAAGCACTCCTGGCTCATACATACGATGAGCTTTCATTTACTTTTTATGATAAATTCTAGTCCATATATGGGAAAAGGAAAGGAAAGCTTTTGTCAAATCACTCCCCTAATTTTTCAAATACATGGTCAAGCACACAAAACTGGCATACAAAGAAAACAGGGCACCATGAACAAAATTTAGCAGAAAAAAAGAAATAGAAATAGATCCTAAAGATTTCAGATATTGGAATTATCAAACACAAGAATGTAGAACAACTATGTTCAATAGTTTTTTAGTGTCCAAGAAATAAAAGCCAAGCTTGAAAACTGACAGACAACTGGAAACACTAAAGAAAAAAAATGTCAGATTTTAAAAAGAACCAGTAAGAAAGACGAGTACTAAGAAGTCAAAATAACTAAAATCAATGTCTTGAAGGATAGGTTTAATGAAAAACTGACATAGCATAAGAATGGGCTAAAATACAAATCATAAAAACAATCAAGAAAGCAGCAAAGAGGGTCAAAAATGTAGAAAATGAAGAATAAGGCTACAAGGCAGAGGGAGAAGATTCAATACACATCCAGAGTCCCATGAAGAAAGGTGAAGCTATATCTAAAGAGATAATAGCTTAGAATCCCCTATAACTAATCAAAGATATTATTCCACAGATTCAAGAAGCCCATAAGAAAATGAGGAAATCATACTTCGACAAATGAAATCAAAACTGGAGAAAGATTAAAAAGAAACACATTACCTTCAAAGGAGCAACATACTGATTAATAGCTGGCTTCTCCACAACAACCAAAGCCAAAAGACAACAGAATATTATCTTCATAGAACTGAAAGTAATTATACCAAGCTAGAGTTCTATAACCACGAATAATATCATTTAAGAATGAAGGTAAAATAAAACATTTTTTAGATACATAAAAGGGTCTGTAGATCTACTCAAAGAAAATTCCAAAGGGTGTTCAGACAAAAGGAATTAGAAAATATGAAGAGTGGAAAAAAAAAAAGGTAATAAATATACAGGTATTTCTAAATGTACCTTGACTATATGAAGCAATGTTTTTGTGAAGTTTAATACATACAGAGAATGAAAAGATGGGAAAGGTAAACGAAGTCCTTATATTGCCCAGAAAAAGAGAAAGGTATTTATTAATATAAATTAAGGATATATATTATTTCTGTTTATGTTTTTTTTTTTTTAAGATTTTATTTATTTTTTAGAGAGCGAGCGAGAGAGAAACAGCATGAGAGGGGAGAGGGTCAGAGGGAGAAGCAGGCTCCCCGCTGAGCCGGGAGCCCGATGTGGGACTCGATCCCAGGACCCTGGGATCATGACCTGAGCTGAAGGCAGACGCTTAACCATCTGAGCCACCCAGGCGCCCTCTGTTTATGTTTAATGTAATAACTAAAAAGGAAGGTATAGTTTCCAAACAAGTAAAGGGAATTAAACTAACTTAAAAAATTATCAATCTAAAGAAAAGCAAAACAGAAAAGAAAAAAAATGAAACATTAAAAATAGATGGCAAAAACAGTACAAATATTATGGCAGGTTTAAGTGCAAACGTATCAGTAATTATAAAACAAACAGAATGGTCAATTTAAAAAACAAAATTGCTAGAGTGGATTTTTTTTTAACTCAAGTATAATTAACATACAGTGTTACAGTAGTTTCAGGTATAAAATAGAATGATTCAATAATTCTTATTTTTTTAAAGTTTATTTATGTTTTTAAAATTATAATTCCTGTATAGTTAACATACAGTGTTCTATTAGTTTCAGGTGTACAGTATAGTGATTCAACAATTGTACACATTACTCATTGCTTATCATGATAAATGTACTCTTAATCCTCTTCACTTATTTCACCATTCCCCCACCAACCCTCCCTCTGGCAATCACCAGTTTATTCTCTATGTTTCAATCTGCTTTTTTTTTCCTTTGTTCATTTGTTTTGTTTCTTAACATGTGAGTGAAATCATAAGGTATTTGTCTTTCTCTATTTCACTTAGCATTATACCCTCTAGATCCATCCATGTTGCAAATGGCAAATTTGCCAGACTACATTTTTAAAGATCCAACTTAATACTGTTTACATGATATTCATCTAAAATGTGCAGAAAGACAAAGTAAAAGAATATGTATGAACAAATATGTAAAAAATGAATATAACAGACAAAATAGGAAAAAACATATAAGCAGACATAGCTCTATTAACATCAGATAAAAGAGACTTTAAAAAATCAAAAGTATTGGGGCACCTGGGTGGCTTAGTCAGTTAAGCATCCAAATCTTGATCTCAGCTCAGGTCTTGATCTCAGGGTCATGAGTTCAAGCCCTGTACTGGGCTCCACACTGGGCATGGAACCGACTTTAAAAAATGTATATATATTACTAGAGATTTAGAAGTCGATGATGAAAAGTTCGATTCACCAAGGAGAGATAAAACTGGAATTTTATGCACTTAAGAATCAAGATAGCCTCAAAATAAAAAATTGTTTAGATCTACAAGAAGAAACTGAAAATAGTCAAACATTGTAAGACAGTATAATATTTATTGTTAACTGATTAAAAATGATCAAGCAAAACAAACAACAACAACAACAAAACACCACATAGAAGATCTGAACATTGTTAGAAAAATTTTACATACTGGGCATATACAGAACACTGCATCCCACCACTGAATGAACTAAAGACTGAAAGGTATGAAATGAAAAATATACACAAAATACGGATCATAAAGAACAAAGGTGGATACTTTGAAAAGATTAATAAATTGATAAATTTTCCAGAGGTTTCTCTGGAAAACATAGGTTTTAAAAAAGAGATCAGGAAAGAAAGGATAATTTACCAACTTCAAAAAAGAAAAAAAAGAAGAGATCACTACAGAGCCTACAAACATAAAAAAAAAACCTTAAGATCTGTGTATCTGTGGTATACTGAAATAGTAATCCCACTTCTTTACTATCCTGTAGTATTAAATATGCACAGTCTTGTTACAGCCTGATGGGAGATAAGCAGCATGTATTCCCCTACCTTAACCTTAGGTTTGGCCATGTAATGGTAATTTGCTTTAGTCAACAGGATTTTAGTAAATGTGATACAATCAGAAGCTTGAGATGTATGTGTACAGGTGTTACTCCCAAGAGAATAAAACCCAAAGGTAGCCACTGTCCCTCTGGCCTGAAATGAGAGAAGTAACAAAGCCACCCCTCTTAGCCACAGACTGAGCAAAGTCTCCCTTAATGGACATGCATCTTGAAACAGCTGCAATGTACAGCAAAAATAAGAGCCGCTCCAGCTGACCCATGGCCCAAAGAACTGTCTCAGAACGATCCACAGAATAAGAGACAAATATTTCTTATTAGAGGTCGCTGGCATAATTGTTTGCACACAGGAACAGGCCAATACAGACACTGGAAACTTTACATTAATGTTTAAAATTTAAGCAAAAATGGAAAAATTTAACTTACAAATAACTGACTCAAGAAAAAATTTAAAAGCTACCTTATAAAGAAACTGAAGAATGTTTTTTAAAATTCCAAAAAATAAAATACCAGGCGCAGATGGCTTTAAATGACAAGGTCTACTAACTTCCAAAGTGGTTCTATTTCAAATAAACAGAAAACAAGGGGACAATCCTCAACATATATTATTAGACTAGCATAACCTTAGTAATAAAATCTCGCTAAAAGAATAAGAACAGAAAATTATAAACCAAGTTCAGCAATAAACATAAAAACAATTATTTTAAAAATATTGGCAAACCAAATGCAGCACTATATAAAATGATAACACGATGACTAAATTGGAGTTACTACAGAAAAATAAAGCTGTTTTTAGTTAGTTAAATCCATTTATAGAATTCACCACATTAACAGATTAAAGGGGAAAAATCATAAATTATCTCAATAGATCCAGAAAGACCAACATTAAAAACTTAACATCCATTCATTTAAAAAAAAAATCCCTCTATACTAGGGGAAAAAAAGAGAAATTCCTTAATCTGATATAGGTATCTACAAAAAACGTATGGCAAACATGATACTGAATTGTGAAATACTGAAAGTTTTCCCACAGAGAGAATGCAGAACAAGGATGTCTGGATGTCTTGATCTTCAGCACTTTTTTTTTTTTTTTTTTGAGAGCAAGAGAGCACAAGGTTGGGGAAGGATCCTAAGCACAGAGCCCGATGCAGGGCTAGATCTCACAACCCTGAGATCATGACCTGAGCTGGAATCAAGAGTCAGATGCCTAACAACTGAGCCACCCAGGCACCCCGAGCTTCAGCACTTCTAGTGAACATTATCCTAGTGTCCCAGCCAGGACATTAGTAATGGCAAGAAATATGTTAAGCATTAAGTATTATAAATGAAGAAACAAACTAAATTGATTCACAGATAATATGATTGTGTACATAAGTTAATAAGAGTTTACCAAAGTGGTTGGATTTAAAATTAATATATAAACGTCAACTACTTCTACATGCCAAAGATACCTTTGAAAGTAGAACTTATAAAATAATATTATTATAAAGAAGTATCTAGGGCACCTGGGTGGCTCAGTCATTAAGCGTCTGCCTTCGGCTCAGGTCATGATCCCAGGGTCCTGGGATCGAGTCCCACATCGGGCTCCCTGCTCTGTGGAGAGCCTGCTTCTCCCTCTCCCACTCCCCCTGCTTGTGTTCCTGCTCTCGCTATGTCTCTGTCAAATAAATAAACAAAATCTTTAAAAAAAAAAAAAAAAAAAGAAGTATCTAGCAATAAAATTACCAAAAGATATACAAGACCTTTATGATGAAAAATCTTAAATATTTAATTAGAAGACATTAAAGAAGTTTGGAAGTTGATTAGAAAAGCCATAAAGACAACTTTTCGACAAATTAATCTAGAGATTCGAAACACTACTAATCAAAATCCCCCCAAAATTTTTTTGGAGAACCCTGACAGGCTGATATTAAAATTTCTATGAAAGTAAAAGGCCAGAAATAGCCCAAGCATTTTTTTTTTTTTTTAAGATTTTATTTGAGAGAGAAAGCGCACACATGTGCATGTGGAGGAGGGGAAAAAGGGAGAGGGAGAAGCAGACTCCCCACTGAACAGAGAGCCCACCTCGAGGCTCGATCCCAGGACCCTGAGATCATGACCTGAGCTGAAAATAGATGTTTAACTGACTGAGCTACCCAGGTGCCTCCAACCCAAGCATTCTTGATGGATATGACAAAAAGGACCTGCTTTATTCCAAACAGCAGAATTACAGTGTCATAAAATTTATATAGTGTGAAAGGGGCACAGGGATACAGGTATTGAAGGAGTAAGATGAAGATCACAGAAACTGCTCCATGTATATATGGGCTTACAAAGAAATTGGGATGTGTGGCCTATTTAAAGGAAAACAAAATTAACCAACATGGGTAAACAAAATGATACAGCCACTTTAGAAGGCAGTTTGGTAGTTTCTTACAAAATTAAACATACTAGTACAATAAGATCTACAAATCATGCACACTACTATCAAATAAAATAGGTTTTAAATCAAAAAAGGTTACAAGAGACAAAGGACATTATATTTTAACAAAAGGTTCAGTACAGCAAAAAGATAACAATTAAAACATTTACACATCTAATAAAAGACCATCAAAATATATGAAGCAAAAACTGAAAGAACTGAAGGAAGAAATTATTCTACAATAAATGGTTGGAGACTTTAATATCCCTGCTCTCAATAATAAATAGAAAAACCACACAGAAGATAAGTAAGGAAACAGACAACTTGAACAACACAATTAAGTCAACTAGATCTAACAGGACACACACTACCCAACAACAACATACACATTCTTCTCAAACGTACACGGAACACTGTCCACGTTAGATCCTATGTTAGGCCAGAAAGTAAGTCTCAGTAGATTTTAAAAGATAGACACCATACAAAGTATCTGCTCCAACCACAACGGGATGATGTTAGAACTCAGCAACATAAGGAAATTAGAAAATTCACAAATCTGTGGAAATCCAATAACATGAATCAGAAATCACAAGAGAAATTAGAAAGACTTAAGAGATAAATGAAAATGAAAACACAACATATCAAAACAAAAGATGCAGGGAAAGCAGTGCTAAGGGGGAAATTTACATTAAAAAACAAGAAAGATCTTGGGGTGCCTGGTGACTAAGTCAGTTAAGCGTCCGCCTCTTGATCTCAGTTTAGGTCTTGATCTCAGGGTTGTGAGTTCAAGCCCTGAACTGGGCTCCATGCTGGCCATGGAGCCTACCTAAAAACAAAAACAAAAACAAAAAACAAAAACAAAACAAAAAAAACAGAAGAGAGATCTCATGTGAACAACCCAACCTGACAACCTAAGGACCTTAAAAAAAAAAAAGCTAAACACAAAACTTGCAGAAAAAAGGAAATAATAAAGATGAGAGCTGAGATAAATGAAATAGAGAATAGAAAAACAGCAAAAGTCAATGGAACTAAAAGTTGGTTTTACAAAGATCAACAAAATTGACAAAACTTTAGCTAACTTGACCAAGAAAAAAGAACTTACTAAAATCAGAATAAAAGTGGGGCTATTACTACTAATGCTGTCAAAATAAAAAGGATCATAAGAGAGTACTATAAACAGTTATTTGCCAACAAATTAGATGATTTAGATGAAACAGACAAAATCCTAGAAATACAAAACCTACTAATACTAAATCACGAAAAAATAGGAAACTAAAACAGATCTATAAATAGTAAAACAACTGAATCAATAATCAAAAATCTCCCAACAAAGAAAAGCCCTACACCAAAGGCTTCATTAGTGACTTCTACTTAGCATTTAAAGAACTAACACCAATCCTATTCACACTTTTCCAAAAAACTTGAAGAGGTGCAACTTTCTAATTCATTCTATGAGGCCAGCATTGTCCTGATATCAAAGTCAGACAAGAACACTACAAGAAAACGACAGACCATTATCCCTTATGGGTACTGATGCAAAAATTCTCAATAGAATATTAGCAAACAGAATTCAGTAGTAATAATGAAAAAACTATACAGCATAGCCAAATGGGATGCAGGGATGGTTCAGCATACACAGATTCATCAGTGTAATTTACAGCATTAAGACAATGAAGAAAAAAACCCACATCATCATCTCAATTGATGCAGGGGAAAAAAAAAAAATCAACAAAACTCAACACCCTTTTATGATAAAAAAAAAAAAACCTCAAAAACTAAGAATAGAAGAAAATTATCTCAACATAATAAAAGCCAGATACGAAAAACCCACAACAGACATCATACTCAATGGTAAAGGACTGAAAGCTTTTCCTCTAAGATCAGGAATGAGACAAGGATGCCTACTTTGAATACTTCTATTAAACATAGTACTGGAAGCTCGAGCAAGAAAAAGAAATAGAAGGCACCTAAATTGAAAAGGAAGAAGTAAAATTATCTGTGTACAAAATCACCAAAGCGCAGAAGGATACAAAATCAACATGCAAAAATGAGTTCCATTTCTATACACTAATAATGAACAATCCAAAAAGAAATTTAAAAGACGATGAAAACTACAGAAAAATTACTGAAACAAATTAAAGACATAAATGAAAAGATATCTCCTGTTCATGGCTTGGAAGACTTAATATTGTTAAGATGTCAATACTTCCCAAAGTGATCTACAGATTCAATTCAATCTGTCTCAAATCATGGAAATACAAATTCAAATCATGATTAAGTAACACTATATACCCAAGAGATTAGCAAAAATTTCAATCTGATCAATAGGGACAAGGACATAGAGTGTCAGGAATTCTCATGCAATATTAACAAGAATGTAAATTCGTATAATCATTCTGGTAAATAGAGTGACATTAACCTGCAAAATTTCAAGGTAAGTATCCTCTATGACCCAGCAATCCCATTTTAGGTATATACTTAGAAATATGAAGTTTGGGCGCCTGGGTGGCTCAGTTGGTTAAGCGACTGCCTTCGGCTCAGGTCATGATCCTGGAGTCCCTGGATCGAGTCCCGCATCAGGCTCCCTGCTCGTTAGGGAGCCTGCTTCTGCCTCTGACCCTCCCCCCTCTCATGTGCTCTCTCTCTCTCATTCTCATAAATAAAATCTTTAAAAAAAAAAAAGAAATATGAAGGTTTATGTATATCATATAATAAATGTTCAAAGCAAAATTATTTGTAATTGCCAAAAACTGAAGTACCCAAATACCTGTCAGTAATAGAATGAATAAATAATTATATATGCATATAACTGAATAAAACACAGCAATGAGATCTAATGATGGAGAACCACAGCTTCATACATACAGATAATCAATCATATAAGTAACATGTTAAAAAAGAAAAGTCACCAAAGACTCCCTACAGTGTGATTTCAAGTATTTGAAGTTAAAAGTTGGCAAAACTGAACCATATTGTATATGGATATCTACTACGCAGAAAAAATTAAGCTTAGTCAAACAAAGTACACTTTGTTTTTTGACAGTCTACCTAATTTAAACCACCAAAGGTGAAGCTCAATTTCAAAGTTGTGACTCTTCTATTTACTCCCAAGAACTGGGAACGAGTATTCCAATTCAACTTTTACCAATAACTAATTTTATGTGTTAAATAATTAACTGCTCAATTTCCGCATTCTTTAAATTAAAAAAAAGGTGGAAAAGAAAAAGAAAAATAAGATGATTTGTACTTTCCCTTCAAGTGTGATGCTATATACAATAAATATATTATGTATTCATTATTAATATCTTGTCCCAGATAAACTTATTTCAAATAGAGAAAAGTAAAATAATCAGTAGAAAAAAATGTTTCTCCTGTTACTATTACTCCTCAGCAGCAAATTAGGCATTTAGGGAAGAATGTTTTTATCTTAGATTCCTAAATTGCTAAACAATTTGTTTAAAAAAAAAAATCCCTATTTCAGCTAGGAACTGCTATCTTCCAGTAATTTGTAAAATGACCAACACAAAGGGAAAAAGGAAAGACACCCCTGTATGTTCTCCAGGCCTTTTAGAAAACATGGAATTATTCCTTTGGCCACACATATGCAAATCCACAAGAAAGGTTATACTGTAGACATCAAGGGGACGGGCACTATTCAAAAAGCAATGCCCCACCAATGTTACCATGGCAAAATGAAGTCTACAATGTTACCCAGCATGCTGTTGGCACTGTTGTAAATAAACAAGGGCAAGATTCTTTTTGTCTAGAAAATTTTTGTGCATGCTGAAGACATTAAGCACTCTGAGAGCCAAGATAGAGCTTCCTGAAACATGTAAAGGAAAATGATCAGAAAAAAAGGAAGCCGAAGAAAAAAGTACTTGAATTCAACTGAACTGCCAGCCTGCTCCACCCAGAGAAGTACACTTTGTGAGAACCAATGGAAAGAAGCTTCAGCTGCTGGAACCCACTCCCTATAAATTCACGACTGGGTAGGTGTAAAAAAATAAAAGACCTCTGGACTGTTAAAAAAAAAAAAAAAACACCTAAATAACTGTGTTATGGAGACTAAGATTCTCTCTTATATAATAGCTTACCTTCCACAAGCAATCTGAGTGACAATGCTTCCCATAAGTTCAAAAACTTTCCTTGGGTTTATTTCATGACTGGTAGAGTTATGACCCAACTGACCATACCCTCCAGCTCCAAAAGTAAACACTCCACCTTCCTAAAAAAAAAAAAAAGACAAAACCCTTTATCATTAGAAGGCCTGATAAAAGAAAATAATCTTCAAGAAAAATAGGTTAATCTTTAATACATGGAGTCAATTTTTCTCTTCTATTGTCTTCACAATTTAACTTAACAACTTAACAAATAGCTGACTTTTCAAGGTAGAATGACTTAAACCTAAGAGAACTGCAGGCTATTTTCAAATATTTTAAAAGTACTTAATTATGTCTTATCATTATATTGAGCTGAAGCCATCATTAAAGAGATACTAGTCATTTTTTGCATTGCCTTTCATGATCATTATAATCAGGATCTTGTTGAATCCCAAGTACATACCTATAAAATATCACAAAACCTATAAATGGTATCTTCAGTTTTCAAACTAGTTATGCTTTTATATAAAGACTCTGCAGAAAGACTGCAATTAAACCAGAGTGCACAAATATAGCTATTTTTAACACACAGTTGCTACAATACACAGTTGACCCTCAAACAATTCAGGGGTTGGGGCATCAATCCCTTGTGCAGTCAAAAATCCATATACAACTTTTGCTTTCCCCAAAAACTTTACTAACAGCCTACTTCTGACTGAAAACCTTACTGATAACATAAACAATACCTAACTTAATCTTAATTTTTTTTGTATTTCTAGGCTACACAGTTTACCTGTGAATTTTTCCAAATTGTTGCAAATCTCCAAAAACTTTACCAATATATTTGTTGGAAAAGATCTGTGTGTAAGTGGACCCATTCAGTTCAAACCTGTGTTGTTGAAGGGTCTACTATATATAGTCTTTTAAAAATTTGTGGTAAAAACATACAACTGGTTATGTATATAAAAAAGTAATTTGTGATGACAGCTTAACACAACAAGCACAACTGGTTTTTCAACTCAACTGTTTTTCTTCAGAGTTGTAGCTATATACACAATTTTATATTCTGCTTTCATCATTTAATAGTGTAAATATATATATGGCTATGTAAGGAAATTGATTTTTCTTTTTATCATGGAAAATTTCAAACTACATAAAAGTAAAGACATGTATATATAAATATAAATACAAATATACATACACACACACACACACACACCATCAAATAACCATCACTTGGCTTTAACAACCAGCAAAAGTTAAATAACCTTGTTTCATCAATGCCCCTCCCATTTTCCTTTTTCAGGTACTTTAAAGCAAACTGTGGACATCAAATCATTTCACCTATAAATGTGTATGTATCTCTAATGGCATATACCTCTCACATATATAAATACGTAACACAGTAATACTATTATCACATTTACAAAATTAATATTAATTTCCTTTTTTGACAGAAATGGCAAAAGTGTTCATTTTTATTTCTTATGGTTTTTGTAACTGGTATCATTTTTTTCCAGTTTTATTTAGGTATGATTGAATTGACAAATAAAACTGTATATATGTGAAGCATACAATGTGATTTCACATACGTATACGCTGTGAAATGACTACCACAAAGGAGTTAATTTACACATCCATCATCTCACACTTTTTTTGTATGAATAAGAATGCTTCAGATCTACTCTCCCAGCAAACTTCAGGCATAGAATACAGTATTGTTAACTACAGTCACCACGCTGTACATCTTATAACAGAAAGTTTGTACCCTTGACCAATTTCCCCCCATTTCCCCTACCCCCACCCCAGCCCCTGGCAAACAACATTCTATTCTCCATTTCTACAAATTTGACTTTCTTTTTTTAAGATTCCCCATATAAATGACATGATCTTTCTCTAGCTTATTTCACTTAGAATAATGCCCTTCAGGTTCATCCATGTTGTTGCAAATGGAAGTATTTCCCTCTTTTTGTGGCTGAGTATTATTCTGGTGTGTGTGTGTGTGTGTGCACACACATGCAAATATATATATATATGTGTACATCACACATTTTCTTTATCCATTCATCTGCTAACGGACACTTAGGTTGTTTCTTGTCTATTGTAAAAAATGCTACAATGAACATGGGAGTGCAGTTATCTCTTCAAGAACCTGTTTTTACTTCCTTCAGGTATCAGAAGTGGAATTTGCTGGGTCATATAGTTAGTTCCATCTGTAATTTTTTGAGGAACCTCCATATTGTTTTCTACTTGCACAGTTTACATTCCCACCAGCGTGGGAACAAGCGTTCCCCCTTTCTTCATATCCTCACCAATACTTGTCCTTTGTTTTTTTGGTAATAGTCATCCTAACAGATGTGGGGTGTTCTCTCACTGTGGTTTTGATTTGCGTTTCCCTGATGATTGTGAGGTTAACACTAAGCATCTTTTCATGCACCTGTTGGCCATTTGTTATATTCTTTGGAAAAGTACCTATTCAAGGTCCTTTGCCCATTTTTAAACTAGATTATTTGGTTCTTTTAGCCACTGAGTTATAGGAGTTCCTTTTATATTTTGGATATTAACTCCTTATCAGATAAATGGTCTGCTAATATTTTCTCATACGAAAGGCTGCCTTTTTATTTCATTGACTGTGTCCTCTGCTGTGCAAAAACGTCTTTCATTTGTAGGTCCACCTATTTATTTTTGCTTTTGTTCCTTGTGCTTTTAGTGTCATACCTAAAAAATGATTACCAAGACCAGTGTCAAAGGGCTTTTCACCCCATGTTTTCTTCTAGTTTTAGTTTCAGGTCTTACATTTATGTCTTTAACCCATTTTGAGTTACATTTTGTTAATGGTAAAAATAAGGGTTCGATTTCTTTCTTTTGCATATAGATACCCGTTTTTCCAACACCATTTATTGAAGAGACCAAATTTTCCCACTGTGTGTTGTTGGTGCCTTGTCACTGATTAGTTAACTGTATATATGTGGGTTTATTTCTGGGCTATCTATTGTTTGATTGGTCTGTGTGTCTGTGTTTATGTCAGTACTATACTGTTTTGATTACTATAGCTTTGTAATATAGTTTGAAATCAGGAGCTTGATGCTCCAGCTTTGCTGTTCTTTCTCAAGATTGCTTTGGCTATTGGTGGTCTTTTGTGGTTCCATATGTATCCCAGGATTGTTCTATTTATGTGAAAAATGCCATTGGAATTTTGATAGGGGTTATACTGAATCTGTGGATCATGTTCAGTAGTACATTTTAACAAAATTCTTCTAATCCAAGAACATGCACTATCTTTCCATTTATTTGTGTATTTTTCAATTTCTTTCATTGATGTCTTATACAGTTTTCAGTGTACAGGTCTATCACTCCTTGGTTAAATTTATTCCTCAGTATTTTATTGTTTTCGATGATATTGTAAATAGGACTGCTTTCTTAATTCTCTTTCAGAGTTTATTCTTAGTGTACAGAGATGCTACTCATTTTTTATGTTGACTTTGTATCCTGAAACTTCACTGGTCATTTATTAGTTCAGAGTTTTGGCAGACTCTTAAGGGTTTTCTATATATAATATGTCATCTGCAAAGAGAGACAATTTTAGTTTTTCTTTTCTAATTTGGATGCATTTTTATTTCTTCTTCTCTACTAAAATTGCTCTGGCTAGAACATTCAATACTATCTTGAATAGAGGTGATGAGGGTTGGCATCTTCATCTTACACTTGATCTTACGGGAAGAACTTTCAGCTTTTCACCACTGAGTATGATGTTAGCTGTGGGCCTGTCATTTATGGCCAATGTTGAGGCATATTCCTCCTATACTTTACTGACTATTTTTTAAAAATATTTTATTTATTTATTTGACACAGAGAGAGACAGCAGGAGAGGGAACACAAGCAGGGGGAGTGGGAGAGGGAGAAGCAGGCTTCCCGCTGAGCAGGGAACCTGACGTGGGGCTCAATCCCAGGACCCTGGAATCATGACCTGAGCTGAAGGCAAACGCTTAATTACTGAGCCACCCAGGCGCCCCACTTTACTGAGGATATTTATCATGAAAGAATGTTGAATTTCACCAAATGCTTTTCCTGCATCTATTAGGATGATCATATGACTTTTAACCTTCATTCTATTAATGTGGTGTTGACTGATTTGCAGATGTTGAACCATTCTTACATCCCAGGGATAAATCTCACTTGATCATGGTATGTGATCATTTTAATGTACTGTTAAATTTGGTTTGCTAGTTTTTTGTTAAGGGGTTTTGCATCTATGCCCATCAAGGATATTGGCCTGTAATTTTACTTTTTTGTAGTGTCTTTGTGTGACTTTGGTATAAGCATAATGGTGGCCTCATAAAAAACTCCTATTTTTTGAAGAGTCTGAGATGGACTGGCATTAGTGAAGCCATCTGGTCCTGGAGTTTTTCTGTTATTGTTGGGCGATTTTTGATTAGTGATTCAGTCTCCTTACTAGTTAAAGCTCTGTTTAGATTTGCTATTCTTCGTGATTCAGTCTTGGATGTTTGGATGTTTCTAGGAATTTATCCATTTCATCTATGTTATCTACCCAATTTGTTGGCATATAATTATTCATAGTAGTTTCTTATAATCCTTTTATTTGTGCAGTATCAGTTTTAATGTCTCCTCTTCATTTTTGATTTTAAGTCTTTTTTCTTAGTCTCCCTAAAGATCTGTCGATTTTTTTTTTTTTTTTACCTTCTCAGGAAAACAGTTCTTAGTTTTGTTATCTTTTCTAATGTATTGTCTCTTCTTTTGCTCTGACCTTTGTAATTTTCTTCCTTGTGCAAACTCTGGGCTTAGTTTGGTTTTCTTTTTCCCTAGTTCCTGGAAGTATAAAGGCTATCTTTTTGAGAACTTTTTCTTTTTTCCTTAATGTAGCTGTTTATTGCTTTATAGGATATGCGGTGGTACAGTTTATCACTATTTACCCTTACAGATGTTTGTGCTGCATCCTATAAATTTTAGTATGTTGTGTTTCCATTTTCACTTGTCTCAAGATATTTCTCTTTTACTTATTTTTTGACCCACTGATTATTCACGAGTTCCTATTATTGATTCATATCATTATCACTGGAAATGATACTTGATATGATTTCAATCTTCTTAAATTTGTTAAGACTTGTTTTATGACCTAACATGTGATCTCTCCTGCAGAATATTCTGTGGTGTCCTTGAGGAGAATGTGTATGTGCTGCTGTTGGATGGAATGCTCTGTAGATCTTTTAGGTCTATTTGATATATAATTCAAGTCCTAGATTTCCTTATTGACTTTCCAATATGGATGACCTATCTGTTGTTGAAAGTGGGGTACTGGAGGGGCACCTGGGTGGCTCAGTCGTTGGGCATCTGCCTTCACCTCAGGTCATGATCCCAGGGTCCTGGGATCAAGCCCCACATCGGGGTCCCTTCTCAGTGGGAGGCCTACTTCTCCCTCTCCCACTCCCCCTGCTTGTGTTCCCTCTCTTGCTGTCAAATATATAAATAAAGTATTTTAAAAAAAAGAAAGTGGGGTTCTGGAGTCCCCTATTACTGCTGTCTCTTTCTGTTCCCAGCTCTGTTAATATTTGCTTAATATTAATTAGGTGCTCTTATGTTGGGTGCATACAGAAGTATAGTTGTTATGTCCTCTTCATGAACTGACCCCTTTAATTTTAATTTCTTAATATCTGATACTGAGGCCATGTTTAAATTTTCCTGATTATTTTATTATATCACACCAAAGTATATGTCTGGTTGGTAATGTTACTAAGTGGGTTAACAAGTTTCACAGCCTAATTCATCCACATTAAGCTTAATGTTTCAATCTTTGTCTTGATCCACTATTAGGGAGTATAGAGATTTTCTAATATTATTTCTTCTAGATTTATTGGTTGGAATTCTTCTACAGAGAACTTAACTCATCAACTATTAAGTTATTCTGAAATACAATCTGCAGATAGGATGCAGGGGAAATGTTTCTTTCTCATTTACTAATTTTTTTAAAAAATGAGTTGTCCTAGCAACTTGCAAAGAAAAGCAATGAAGTTTGCTTTGTATTGACTTCAGGAGGAAAAGTATCATAACGAAATCATGGATTTTTATATATTTGGTATATTCCCATTTATTGCCATTGGTATTTTTGTGAAAACTCCTGGATGTTGTCCCTCCGACATGACCTTGGTCCTCTTTTTTGTAACACATAATACCCAAGGCTATTCTTAGACTTTTTCCCCCCCCAGATATGAAATCAGACTCTTCTCTAAGAAGCCCTGGTTATTTTTCATATAGAGTCTACAACAATCAAGGGATGCCCATTGCTTTCAGATTGTACATGGCTAGATACTTCTAGGACCATTCAGTGGTCATGGCAAAAAAACACACTTCTTTTAGAAGGAAAAGAATAAGAGTGTATAATGATACTCTTAAAAGTGACTAAAAGTAAAGATCACAGGATTTTAATTTAATTCCTATTGTTTCGTATTTCTTTTAAGCTGAAGGTCATAGTTTCTAACGACAGTAAAGTATTTGCTTTATCCTATCCTGTATGTAATATATTGAGAATAATACTATCAATTTTATTACTAACAAGACTAAGAAGGCAGTTTAAAATTTTTGGATGAATTCAGTTTATCTTTAGGCTATTTCCTACTAGTGATATACAACAAAATATTGTATTTTAAAGGACTCAATTAAAAGAATTCTTTTGTAGTTGTGCCACTAGTATTTTTTTATTTTTAATTTTTAAAGAATTGTTTAAAACTTTTTAATTGCTTAAAAACATGTATGTTGTGAACTGTAAAGCAAAGTACATTATACACAGCTATTAAATTTTAAAAAATGTAAATACCATGTAACATGTTCATCTTTTACCCCTGCTTATATAAAAGGCAACTATTCTGTACCTTTTTACTTAACAATATATCCTAAAGATATTCCACAGCATAATATAGAGATCTGCTTCATTCTATTTTACAAGTCACATAAACATGACTTGTAAGTACCTGTTTTACAAGTCCTGTGTGGTTACCACAGTTTATTTAACTAGGCTGCTACTGAAGGACATCTGCATTCTTCCATTCTTTTGCTATTAAAATAATGCCGCAATAAATGGCTTTGTGCATATATAATTTCCTATCTTTAGGACAGATTCTTAAAAGTAGGATTGCTAAGTCAAAAGATGTACGTATATGTGATTTGCATAATGAATTTGTAAATGAACTTGAAAAAAATCTGACATCTTTATGATAGTGTTCACACCCATTAACATACATGTCTTTACATTTATTCTGTTTTTTAAAGTCTGTTTTTAAATTGCTAAGGTAGGTTTTGCAAAAGTAAACTGCTTCATAAAGCAATCCTAATTTATTTGCAAAAAGCTCTTCTAAAAAAACAAAAGATATATGGATATGGAACTGTATTCTAACTTAAATCAAGGGAAAATAAAATATTTTCCTGTTGGGATATTTAAAACTATCTAATTTTGTTAAAAATAATACACACCAAAAATTCCAGTGAACAAGTACCACCAGCTACTATCTTGAGAGGAATACAGAATATTAAAATTAAAAAAAAAAACAACAGATAGAAATAGCTACATATCCTGGGAAAATGAGATAAGTGGTTATTTGAAGGGCTGAATTTGATAAGCAATAACATTGTGAGTCTTTTTACCACAAAGCTAGTCCTAAGGGATAATATACAAAATATTTTTTAGTATTATTTCAGCATAGCCTTATTTCTTCTAACCCCCCATGACAGAAGAGAATGACTAGATTTATAACTTGCCAACATGAGTTACTAAAACTGCAGTGATTACATTTGTAATTTGAATAATAAAAATCAATAAAATACGGTAAGATTAATAGATAAAACTTCCTTACTAAAAGGCAAATAAGTTTTTAAAAATCAACTTTTATAATTAGTCATATTTTTAAAAGTACTCTGAGTATATTATACTTGATAATGACTAAGAATAATTCTTATCAAAAAAATTCCCAATGTGGGAGTGTGTAGAATTTTGTGTATGCAGAAGTCTGATTAGAAGTTAATTTTTTCTTGCTAATATTATCTATTATGCAGAATGAAGAAAGATAAAGAAGCAAAAACATTAATTTCTAATTCAGCTAATAAAAAAAGTGCCAGTTCCTTTATGTTAACATGACTAAAATAATATTCCTGGTTAAGGTTAGTTTAATGTGTTTATTTTCATTTTACTTCTAATCACTAAAGAACTACAAAGTCCTGATAACGAAATGGCACATACCCAAGAAAGTTATAGGACAGAGTTAAAACCATTAACAAGATTGTGATGAAAGCTCATTATAACTGTTTGCATAATACTTAGCCTATGGTTAACAGACAGATTCATTCTCCTCTATTACTTGTTATACAGTATTTATAAGCCAAGTGGGAGTTAAATTAAAATTAGGCAGTTATGCAATATAAACGGGATTGATACACAGAGGATGGCAAGTCTGACAAACTAAAAAGAAATTTTTTCATTCAAAATATTAAACAGTATTTCACATAAAGCTGAGAAATTCAACAATACATATTATCACATTTAATAGATCATAATTCACATTTCATAACATAAAACAACGTTGAAAATTAAGGTAAATTGGTTTTGACACGTAATAATCTAGTTCTTGTCTTCAAGATAAATTACATTTTAGACATCAGTAACACTTGAGGTTCTAATGTAAATATCATGAAAACATTCACTAATTATAAATAACTACCATGAGTAAAAATAAAGAAGTTTTATAGGAGTACGATACCTTGGTTAGTGCAGCAGTATGATCTTCTCCACAACAAATATAAACTATTTTCTGAGTTCTTAGTGACTTTAGTAAATTAGGAACATACCTATCTGAAAATTCCAACAAGAGACGTTAACGGTATTTTTTAAGTTAAAACTCTTCTAAAATGTGTTTCCTCTACAGCTTCCCAAGCTCAGCAGACAGTGATAAATAATTTTAACTTGATCCAATGATTTTGTAGCACAAGCCTACTTAATTGGGTTCCCAGGTCTTTCTATTCATGCTGCTGTGATAGAGGGTTTTAAAGAGTAATTTCAGTGTTAAACTGCCCTAACACCAATCTGCCCTTAACTAGAAATCAAGGAATTTCAAAGCTATTTGCTTCTAATATCATTCTTTATATTCACATCATGATAATTAAGCTCACAGGATTCTATTTAAGTACTTGAAAATTATACTTTCTGCTATTTTGTAGCAGAAAAGAAATATGTCCTAATCTGACATTTTTCTTATGCAGAACAAAATATTTTAAAATTCTGAGTATTTTTTGCTTATCATTACCAGTTGTTACTAGACCAACAACTCACTTTTGTCCACTTAAGTCATGACAATTATGTTGAATTTTATGAAATTAGTTTTTGTATTTCAGGTATTGGCATCTGAATTAATGTAGTTATGAAAAATCAGTTCCAAGATCCTGACTTGTTTCAAGTAATTATAAATTTTAAAATTCAAATTATTTTCAAGACTCTAGAATCGATGTTAAAAGTGAAGCTTCAAAATAAAGATTTAATGACTCAGATTATTTTAATATTTCCTTGAAAAACTCAAATAGACTAACACTTCATGTTACTTTCCAGAATAATTTTACAACTTCTTTCCACCAATGGTGGCCAATAATGTGATTATCAATTGAAGTAATGTTTTTCACAACTTTCTTTTAATGAACATCTAACAATAAAGATTTTTCCAGATATACTTTCTAGAGTTTATTTGGTGATAAAACGGTATTTTTTGGCATTCCCACCATCCCTTAAAAATATTATCTAATGGAATTTTTAAATAAACCTCTCATCCCCTTCTCCACATCAGGGAAGACTTGGGTACATTTCTTTCTGACGTTAAGAATCACTGATCCATCTCAAAAGATCATTTCTTTTTAAGTACATTTATTATAAATAATGAGAACCTACCATTTTCATCATTAAGACCTAGTTGACCAAATTTGTTGCGTCCCCATCCAAAAATAGCTCCAGAAAGTGTGAGTACAAAACTATGGGCTCCTCCTGCTGCAACTTGCATGAAAGGGATTCCAAGCAAAGACTTAATCAGCTGTGGTGAAGCTTGCTTTTTACAGTCAATGCCTAAACCCAACTGGCCGTATTTATTTTGTCCCCAACAGAAGACTTCACTTGCTGTAAAACAGAAATTACAAAATTAACTATTTTCCTCACACACACAAAAACTTCATCTGAAGATCATCAGTTACTTTGGGACATTCTCCCTCTCATCAAATGGAAATACATACTCTCCTTTATTAAGTTTATTTCTTATATGGAAACATAATACCACCTAGAAGAATATTCTGTATTAGTACACTTTAAGTTTGACCCACTGTACTAATGAATGGTAAGTCACATAACTGAGGGTAATCTCATTTCCTTATGTTTCTTAAGATAAGATCATTCCTTTTTAATAGTCCTCAAGTCTCACTTTTATTCTGTGATTTATCCCAAGAGGCACTCAACCAGGCTCAAGGCTTCAGTTATTGTATACTGATCACATTCAAAATTTTATCACTAGACCAGACCTCTCTTATGAGTAATATACCCATGTATCTAATTGTTTATCTGACATCTACACTTGGATATTACAAAGGCACCTCCAGCTCAGTGTGTTCCAAACAATTTATGACCCCCACCCTACCTCCCATATGTGGACCTATTCTCAGTGTTCTCCATCTCAATAAATGATATTATAACTGATGCAGTAGCACAAGCCATAAACAGAGAGAGTCATGCTGAACTCTCATCTCTTACCTTATACACAGACTGGTATCAATCTATCATATATCACCACGTAATATACAGTTTTCCTTCTAAAGAAAAATATGGCAAATAGATCCATTCCTCACCATCTCTGCTTGTCACTTTTGCTCCCCCAACTGTCACCCTATTTTGCAATTTTAGACATCTTTTTATTTTATTAAATAAAATTCATACTATAAAATAGTATACATTTAAAAGTAAGTTTCCCTCTAAAATTAGACCTTGGGTCCTCTCCCAAGAGACTGGTATGTACTTCCAGAAATATTTTATGGACATACTAGCAGACATCTGTATATATACAGAGAGATATTATTAAAATATAGATCTGATAAATGTGGCTAACTGAAAAAGTTATCAGAGCCTTCCCAATGACACTGGGATAAGCACTTTTAACAAGGCCTGTAATGTTCTTTATAATCTACCTATGTTTCCGAGCTCATTTCATACCTGGTTCTCCCCTCACTATACTCTAGTGATACTTGTCTTCCTTTACATTCTCCAATGCCCATTTCTCACACGCTTGAAGTTCCCTCTGTGTAGACCTTCCCCTCATCTTTGTCTAGTTCACTTCTACTCTCTCCCAGCAGGAAGCTTTCCCTGGTCACCCAGATTACATTCAGTCCCCCTGTTATATGCTCTTAATATCCTAAACTTTTTTCTTTACAGTGCTTTTTCATAGTATGTAACTATACTGCTATTTGTATATGACTGTAACATAAGGGCTAGCAGCATACTCCTTACCACTATATACTGTACACTCCAATGTGCCTAGTTCATACTGAGGGATCAAAAAAAAAAAAAAATCATTAAATGAGTAAAATACTGCTAAAGCATGAAGCCAAATTTAAGTCAAGACAGACAACTACCCTCCTCATCAGTAAAACATTTGGGTTTAAATTAATCTTGGATCTACCTACCAAAATATCAAAAGAAGAGCTGACAAAGTAACAACAAAGAATACAGGGATGCCAGCTTCCCCACTGCCTACAGAAATTCAAATGCCTTAATAAGGCATTTAAGGCCTTTGTAACGTATTACCTCAGCTGAAGGATCAGTTATGTCTCCCATGCTCACAATATCCACATAAAACTACATGCTAATATTCAAATACACAAAACACTTTCCTCATTCTATGCCTTTACTAGTACTATCATCTTAGCCAATCCTCAACACTTCCCCAGCTACTTCTCAACATTTCTCCAATTCTGAATGTATTTTATTCGTCTTTTAAGACTTGCATCAAATGCCAATTCCTTCTTTATTGTTAATAATTTTATTGATTTGAACTAATTACACTTTTTTCATTTCCATAGCACTTTACTTTGACCTCGATCAAAACAGTATTTTCCTGTCTCAGACTAGTTATTTGTATTATCTGCCCCCTCCACTAGATGGTATAGTCCCTAAAAATAATTCTATTATCTTACCTGTATTTCCCCACAGCTATACCCTAGTGCTGTATTCACAGTAGGTCTGGACATTTAATGAATTAAATAATACTAATAATGAAGCCACTGGAGCATATTTTTTAAATGGTAAAAACCAACATAGTAACCCATGCTACAATCCTTAGCTGGCAGATGAAGAAGTTAAATGAATAAGTAACAAAAGCAAACAAGCCTAATAGGATGCTTAGCCTTCACTGTTTATATTCATAAAAAGTCTGAGATCAAAGGAGACTGGTCAAGTTATAACCTTCCCACCCTCTATGAAGGCATGGCATTTAGCAGACTATAGAACAATTAGACACAAAAATCAATTCCATGTCTATATACTAGCAATAACAACTTAAAAATGATTCAATAATAAAAAATATCATTTGATATCTCGGGGAAAATCTAATAAAAGATGTATAAGACCTATCCACACAAAACATTGAGAAAAAGTAAAAGATTAAAATAGAGGGATATATGGGCGCCTGGGTGGCTCAGTTGGTTAAGCGACTGCCTTCGGCTCAGGTCGTGATCCTGGAGTCCCGGGATCGAGTCCCGCATCGGGCTCCCTGCTGGGCAGGGAGTCTGCTTCTCCCTCTGACCCTCCCCCCTCTCATGCTCTATCTCATTCTCTCTCTCAAATAAATAAATAAAATCTTTAAAAAAAAAAAAAAATAGAGGGATATAATATGTTCAAGAATTTAAAGAATCAATATTGTAAAGATTTCCCTAAAATTGATTTATAGAAACAATGTAATCCCAATCAAAATCCCAGTAGTCTATGTCTCTGTGAAGACTGACAAGCTAATTCTAAAATGTATATGGATATGAGAAGGATCAAAAAGAACCAGGACAATCTTGAATTTCAAGAACAATGTTGGAGGACTTTCTGCTCAATTCAAGTATCCAGTAATAAAATTGAAAAGGGGCAAGAAAATAAAAATAATGCTTACCTTTAGAAAGTGCAAGTGAATGATAGTAACCGCAAGCAACCTGTACTATCTGGATATCTGACAAACTTTTAATATTTCTAGAAAATAAAAGAAATCAAAATCAGTTAATTCCATTTAATAAATGGATCCTGCATACTATTTATTAATGCCACTTATTGACTACCTGTTATGTGCAAGTAGTTTCCTACTGACCTAGCAGTTCATGCTATTTTTTATATAAGTCATTTTACCCAACTATTTATGCTAACATCAGAAAACAAAATCAAATGTGAAAAAAACTAAGAGGTGCAATGAGAAAGGACTTTGAAAAAAGAATTTAAGCAAACTATGCTCACACCTCAAGTATTCCTCACAGTGCTTTTATAATTAAGATATTTTCTTTTATCAACAGAAATCTTTAGCTCAAAGTGTGAAACCTGGCAATATATTTGTAAAACAAATGTCCATGATCTAATTTGTCTAAAATTGGTGTTTGGCCTAGTTTAATACATGTTCTCTATCAGGTTCCTTAAGAACCAACAGGGATTCTTATCATGTGGTGCTACCAATTCACAAATTATGAAACCTATTCCTTTTGAGCTATCCTTTTCCTTTACATCTAAATCAGTGATATTAAACTTAATTCTTTATTAGAAAAATTTAATCAATTCATATGTATTATGATCACTGATATATTCAGTCATATTTCTGCCATCTTGCATTTTTTTCCTTATATTTTTATAGTTTCTTCCCCCCCTTTCTGATTTTTCCTTAATTGCAATATAATTCTGAAGGCTAATTTTTAAAACATTACAAAAATCAAGTAACTTTGTGCATCAATCATCCCAGGTGTTTCTTATGTAGTACCCCTTCTCCTGGTCATTCTGTTTTTCCTGAATGAATGTTTTCAAGGTAAAAAGGGGGGAGGAAACATATGTTTCTTATTTCCCTTTACCTGATACTGCCACCTGACCTGATTCTGCCATATGAGAGTCCGGAGCAAGTTCTGACCAGAGTGTCGATACCCATGATTTTCGGGAGGCAGCTTCAGCAAATCAAATTTTGAGTAGGAGAAAGGAGAGTTACTCTAATTCCATATTGTTCTATTAAAAATATTTTATTTAGTGGATTTATGTTCTTAACTACAAAACCTGAGAGTTGCACTGCTATAATTTAGCAGAATCCAACAAGTTAGCAGGATCCAGTGCACCTTCATATTTTCAAATGTAGCAAAATGCCATTTTTTCTGCAATTAGCAAAATCAAACTCTAGCAATGCAAAAACAGAAATAAAAAAATACATGGATATGTATAACTGTGCTGAAGTTACTAAACATTTACCGTTACTGTTTATGCATATTAGGCACATGATACACTGACCAGTGAACTCTATTAACTATTTTTTAACTATATTAACTATTTTTAAAAAAACTTGTTCCAGGTATCAAGTCCAAATAAAAATTTCAAATACTACACTCTCATAGCACTTTATGTTTTTTCCTTCACAGCATTTATCACTATTAATTACTAGTGTACTTATTCATTTAATCATTACTAGTGTACTCTGCTAAACAATAAGCTCTATAGACGCAGAGTATGTGTTAACACTCATAGGCTCCCCAGCCCTTACCACAGTGCCTGCCAAAAATATGTAATGAATACATTGTTTAAGGATGGAGTTTATAAAGTCTTTGAGGCTTTAATATTAAACTATTCATAAAATCTGTCCCTAAAACTTCTAAATTTGCATAGCAATTTATACTCGGGTGACTTCCACATTTCCAAAATTATCATAAGGCTTGGAATATAACATAAATACTCATTTCTTTAGCCATGTTTGCTACAGCGACAAGGAACTATATTCTCCTGTGGAATTACTGTTTAAAAAAAATCTTCCTTCATCTCCATGTAAATTAATATACTGAAGGTTTGGGAAGCTGAGGGTATGTTTTTCTTTCCTTTTTTTTTTTTTTTTAGCTTTCAGGAATAAAAGAAGAAAAATAGTGAATGGTAATAAGTTACCATATTAGTTCCCCATGTTTTCATTTTTCCTAAAGGGATAACAAATTATAAAATTCTTAATGAAACAGAATTTTTTAATTTATCAAAAGTAATTCTCTTTAAGTAAAAAAGCTAATGTAGATATTTGTTTTCAATTTTTTAAAATGATTCAAATACAGTTAAGAAGTAAACTAAGCCAGAATAAACTTTGTAAATAAAAATACGTACTTATACATACACACTACATGAAGATTCCTATTTAATCAGAACTATGAAGAGAAAAAAATCAGAATTCAGACAACTAGGGTCAATATTTTCTAACTGCTTATAAATTTGAAATAACTCCCTAAAGTTTAGAGTATGTCAAACATTTTACTTTATTTATTTTTTATTAAAGATTTTATTTATTTATTTGACAGAGACACAGCGAGAGAGGGAACATAAGCAGGGGGAGTGGGAGAGGGAGAAGCAGGCTTCCCGCAGAGCAGGGAACCTGACGCAGGGCTCGATCCCAGGACCCTGGGATTATGACCTGAGCTGAAGGCAGACACTTAACGACTGAGCCACCCAGGTGCCCCATGTCAAACATTTTACATGGCTATGACATCACTAAATGATTCACTGTGAAGAACTGAATCATTTCTGTACTGTATTTTGAAAGATGTCTGAAATTTGTAAGAAAACTCTTAATAAACTTGGAAATAAGATTTGTACTCCCCTCTGTTGGGAAGTCTGCCAAAATATATTAATTACTGGATATGGGTGCTATTGTACTGTTATACTTTACAATTTAATGTACAGGGGCATTAGAGACAGAAACCAGGCACTTAGAGTTGTTTGTGAAGGTAAAATTCCAACACTGTTGACTATGTGTAAAAAGTTTATATTACATAATTAAAAATTTCAGAAAACATTAAATATTTTGTCAAATTCAAACTCAACAAGGTGTTTACATTATTTTGTATGTCAATTATACCTCAATAAAGTGGTTTTAAAAATATATTTTACCAATAAAACATAATTAACAATTTTCTATTTCCCAGTGAAGCCAAAACTTCCTTAGTGAGTTAAGAAGTCTTAGCACCAACTCTTCTTTCACTTTTGAAAAATTTATGCTAACAATCTAGTCTCTACCATTAAGAAATACTTATTCTTTTTAATCTAAAATTGTATTATATGTTCAAAATTGAGGGAGGTCAAGAAAATAAATTTTACTTTTGACCAAGCTGACAAGTCAAACATATTTAATTAGTTTCTATAATCCAGAAATAGTTGTTCTCACAAGGATCATGTTATACCACCCTTTCATAGTTTTTATTGCATAGGTCCAAGAAACAGAATTTAAAAAAAAAAAAAAACCCTACAATTTTATTGCCAACAACTGGTTTTCTAAAGTTTGCATGGAAAAGTATTTATTTCCACTTATATCAAACTAAATAAAAGACAGTAAAATTAGGCTTAACTTTTTTATTTTTATAAAGGTGTAACATATATCCTACATAAAAAGAAATAACTAGGCAGAAATGCAGGTCTACAGGCAAACCATAGGAGACCGTTAAATATAGGGAACAAGTTGAGGGTTGGTGGAGGGGAGTTTGGTGGGGGGCTGGGGTAACTGGGTGATGGGCATTAAGGAGGGCACTTGATATAATGAGCACTGGGTATTATATGCAGCTGATGAATCACTAAATTCTACCCCTGAAACTAATACTACACTATATGTGAACTTGAATTTAAATAAAGTTTTGAAAGAAAAAAAAAAGAAAGAAAGAAATGCAGGTCTACAGAGACTAGCGTTAGTACTGAATAATCTTTCCCCAAGAAGTAGTGATTTCAAAACAAAATTAGAAATAGGAAAAGATTGGGCGCCTGGGTGGCTCAGTCGTTAAGCATCTGCCTTCGGCTCAGGTCATGATCCCAGGGTTCTGGGATCAAGCCCCACATCAGGCTCCCTGCTCGGCAGGAAGCCTGCTTCTCCCTCTCCCACTCCCCCTGCTTGTGTTCCTGCTGTCGCTATCTCTCTGTGAAATAAATAAATAAAATCTTAAAAAAAAAAAAAAGAAATAGGAAAAGATTATCAAAGTAGTAACCGTTTCAACTATCACCTATTATTAATTTTACATTCTTCTTTCATTTTAAAGTGCTGCTTAAATACTCTTATCTACTGGCATAAAAATGGATTTTGTTTTCAAGAAAGTACAGCCTAACATGAATCTTCACTTTTCTGACCATTCTTACAAAAAAATTATAAACACTAATTTTTTAAAAATCTATTTACATATAGTTGAGCTTCCTCCTGTCTTCTACACATTTTATTCAAAATGAATGCAAAATTTACAAAGCTGGCTGACATCTTTAAGCATATATAAAAAGTCTTGCATATAAAAATGGTTTGGTACCACAATTAAAAAAGAAAAAAAAAATCACTGGCAGTGTTCCACAAAAATATATTTCTTTGTCATATATTGATTTGATATGATTTCAAACATACTTGTTTATGACAAAATGAAACTGTTCTTAAGAGTAAAGCTGTTGGGCGCCTGCGTGGCTCAGTTGGTTAAGCGACTGCCTTCGGCTCAGGTCATGATCCTGGAGTCCCGGGATCGAGTCCCGCATCGGGCTCCCTGCTCCGCGGGGAGTCTGCTTCTCCCTCTGACCCTCCCCCCTCTCATGCTCTCTATCTCATTCTCTCTCTCAAATAAATAAATAAATAAATAAATAAATCTTAAAAAAAAAAAAAAAAGAGTAAAGCTGTTTAGGGGCGCCTGGATGGCTCAGTTGGTTAAGCGACTGTCTTCGGCTCAGGTCATGATCCTGGAGTCCCTGGATCGAGTCCCGCATCGGGCTCCCTGCTCGGCGGGGAGTCTGCTTCTCCCTCTCCTGCTCCTCCCTCTTGTGCTCTCTCTCTCTCTCTGACTCTCTCTCTCAAATAAATAAATAAAATCTTTGGAAAAAAAAAAAGAGTAAAGCTGTTTAGATATAAAGATGAAGTAAGCTGTGTCAGGATGTCATTAATCTCATCTGTTCTGGATGATTCAGTGGCTCAGCTGCTGTGGGGCTCCACTGGGGGCTTACCAATAAAAACACATGGGGGCGCCTGGGTGGCTCAGTTGGTTAAGCGACTGCCTTCGGCTCAGGTCATGATCCTGGAGTCCCAGGATAGAGTCCCGCATCGGGCTCCCTGCTCGGCGGGGAGCCTGCTTCTCCCTCTGACCCTCCCCCCTCTCATGCTCTCTGTATCTCATTCTCTCTCAAATGAATAAATAAAAAAATAAAATCTTTAAAAAAAATAAAAATAAAAAAAATAAAAACACATAAAGAAAAACTTTAGCTAGAGGACATTTAGACCAAAAATACTGAGAGTTTGTGAGGACTACCCAGACTCTTAGGTCTTAGCTGATCTAAATAGCTCTCCAAAGACACGGCAATTAGTGCCAGCCACAATAAAGGAGACTTTTTAACCTTCAGTGGTAAAAACCAAGCAGCAGTTGTAGGGAAAAGATCCTCTCGCCCATCAACACTTGCTAGGTGTATCCTTCCTTAGCAACATGCTCTACAACAGGGGACTTTTACTTTTGTGCTGGCAGGAGGAAATCAGCTCTCAGTTGGCTAAGCCATCTCTCCCTAGTATCAAGTCATATAAAGATATACCTCAACTAAATTTGATGTTTATTACTATCATCTCCTCTTGCTTGAAACAATAGCATGATTTATCTATCACCGGTCTGGAGTATGTTATTTATCCCATATGCTACTGGCTTGTGAAATTACTTTAGTAAACCTGTGTTAAATAGATGGCAGGCAAAGACAAACTCAGTCTCTGAGCATGATTTGCCCCAAACAAAATATACTGAAATACTAAATTGCCCTTTTTTTTTTTAAATTTTTTATTTATTTGAGAGAGAGAGAGAGAGAGAGAGCATGGGGGGGGAGGGTCAGAGGAAGAAGCAGACTCCTCGCTGAGCAAGGAGCCCGATGCGGGACTCGATCCTGGGACTCCAAGATCATGACCTGAGCCGAAGGCAGTCGCTTAACCAACTGAGCCACCCAGGTGCCCCTAAATTGCCCTTTAACACATGAAAATATCAGTAAAAACTACATATATGTTATAACAAATCAGATCAGTCCATTGAAAACTGAGTAGGTTGAACAGGAGAAATGCCTTAACACAGAGCTTAAAAGTCAATACACATATTTAGCAAATTCAAAAACATACAAGTTTAAACCAAATGACTCAAATAAGATCTCTTAAGGTCCCCATCCAGGTTCATGAAATAGTAAAGTCACAAATACATAATTTATTATAGGGCACTGTCCAAATAAACTGTCATATAATAAAATTCTCTCATAATTACCTTTCTTTCCATTTACTAAGTATCTATGAATTACTGACTGAAATCCCCTATACTAGAAGTGAAGAGCAACAAAAATGTAAGTATGATTTTAAGAAACCAATGGAGTAAATGTAAAAGAAATTAAAAAGCTTTGACATAAATCATGGTTTTGAGATGGTGATTTAGAAAATCTCACATGTAAGTCCCTTTTCAATCATAAAAACACAGAATTTTAAGAATCTTAAATTAAAAATCCTATTCTCCGACAATTATCTGTGGGAGGAAATAAAAGCAGTAGAAGATATGATAAATAAGGTCACTAAGTTTCTATGAATGCTTTGTATTATTATCTAGCCAATAGCTATTTGGTTGCAAATTACCATTTCCTGATATAAATCAAAACTGAAATGACTAAAAAATTCAATTTACTTAGCTTAAGGAAAAAAAGTTTTCTCCCAAGAGCACCATCATTAAGAGATATAAAAAGCATAATGGGAGTTGTGTTTGTTATTTAATTGTTGTAACAAAAGAAATTAAGGGGATTTGGGGAGTTCTGTGGAATTTAGTTACAAGATCAATCAAGGAAACATGTGATTATGATGTATCCAAAAGTCTCAACTGACAGTTTTTACTAGAACAGATATAAAACATTAAACCAAAGACCAAAAAAAAAAACTTTTCATAAATTAAAACAAAGCAAATACTTTTAGTTCTCAATAAACATACACGAGGAAAGGTCATAGGCTTACTAAAGGAACTAGCTATCTTTCCTAGTTAAATAAAACTCATTTCTAACAGTAAGTTTCTGTTCTGAAATATATTATTAGTTCCTGTGTTCCATTTTCTTATCCTAGTAAGTTACATCCTATTTCTTAAACCAAAACAAACATTAATCAATAAGTTAAAAACAAAATATCTAAATGTGTGTAAAAATAATGCTACCTAGATTTATATCTAAAAGTAGTTTAATACCTTTGTTTCTCTGAAGAGTCTTCTTTTGTCCCTATAACTATTACTAGGAAGAACAAGAGTCTAAGGAAGCAAGAATTTGTATAATTTTTTTAAAAAGTGTGAGTTACTGTATTATTTATGTATTTAAAACAAATTGGATACTTTTCTTTAAATCTGTAATTTTTACCTAAATATGTTCATGCTCTTAAAATTTTTAATATTAAAACAATGGCTATGCCCTATGTAAATCTCTAAGACTACACAACATTAACAAGGCATTTTTTTTTTTTTAAAGATTTTATTTATTTATTTGAGAGAGAGAGAATGAGAGACAGAGAGCATGAGAGGGAGGAGGGTCAGAGGGAGAAGCAGACTCCCTGCCGAGCAGGGAGCCCGATGCGGGACTCGATCCCGGGACTCCAGGATCATGACCCGAGCCGAAGGCAGTTGCTTAACCAACTGAGCCACCCAGGCGCCCCAAGGCATTTATTTTTTAATTTTGAAATAATTCTATGATGAATTAGTAACATAAATTAAGTCGTGGCCACAGCTTTGTAAAAAAGTGGAAAGTGACTGAATTCTTTTTACACTAAGCATGAGGGACTTCTATATTCAATAAAAACAATAAAACACAAGATAGAGAAACATGCAACCAACCAATGTTTAATAAATATTTCAATAGCTGGGGTACTCAAGATAGAACTAGTAGTTTAAATTAGTCTAAACCACTTAAAATTTTTAGTAAGAAAATAGTTATAGTAAAGTACATATTCCCCATCCCTTTTCTTTACAAACATAAATAACTTAGAGGAAAATATGTAGTACATAAAAAATAGCACTCAGCCCAAATTAAAGGCAAGAACCTACGTGGTAAACGTCCTTAAGAACTTAAAAGGGAGAAATAATTAGATGTCAACTCTTACTTGCCCACAGCAAGCAGAATAATTTAGAAAACAAATTTATTATAAAAAATTGTTAAAGACCTCTTTTTGGTCACCTTTGTTACCTGGGTACTCTGATACATTCCTCTGATCCTAGCAGGCCAAGCTGTCCATCAGAATCGAGACCCCACGCATACACCTGGCCCTTGTCATTTAGTGCTAATGTATGAGCTTCTCCACATGAAACAGCTACGATATTTTGGGCATCCAGGGCAACAACCTGCTCTACAGAAACCAAGAAGAGAGACATTACATTCTAGTTTTGAACTACCAATGAGAATAAAACAGTCTTCATCTTGTACAAAAAAAAAAAGCTTAAGAAAATGATAAAATACAGACTAAGTAAAACACTAGTTATTCTGAAAAATTTAACAAGTATGTGCCATATAAAATTCTCATTGTGGTAAATACAGATATGCATCCTAGGGTATAAGTGACTCAAAATATTAAGTGACTTGAACATTTTGGGGAAGAAGTTAAAGGTTTATAAAGTTTCTCTCAGAAAGTGCTCTTCATTCAAAGCCATTACCAGTAACAGAAGAGTCCAGCTGAAAAGGGAGTAATTTAAATATCCTGGGCCAAATTATTTAATAATGAAATCATAATTGACATATACTACTATGGAGTGATTCTGAAATTAATGAAATAATCTGAATTGGCAATTTCTGATAGAAAAGCAAATTCTTTACAGATCATAAATAAAGCATCTACTAGATATGCTGAGGAGGGAACTGAAAGGCAATGTAACCATAACGAACAGGTTTTAGTTTATGGACTGCCATTTTAACATCAAAGATATAAAAACCCCATATGTGGTTAAAATATATTCAAGTTTTAAACCAGAAAATAATTCAAAATACTGGTCCTATTTAGCCACTGACAAACCAGCAAAGAAAGTGAAATTGTTTCCTTAGTCTACTTAAGATGTGTAACATCTATCAGTTACTACTCTACTACTACATGTTTTTTTAAGATGTTATTTGAAATGAACCTTTTTTTAGCTTACTAATAAAACTATAATTTCTGTTTTCAATAAACTGAAAGCCTGTTGAAGAGCTGTTAAACTGAATCAATCAGGGTTTCTTCTGAAGCACACTTTAGCTCAATGTAGAAATGCAGCTGTTAGTAAAGAAACCAACTGCATCAAAAAAGTTTAAATCCCTATGGTTAGAGAAATTCACATTCTATCTGGATTACTAGCCTGCATTTTGGGGTGGGAGGTTAGCCCGAGATAGCCTCTAAGAATCTATACAACTTTAATGATATTATTTAAAGTACTTACCTTTAAGTACTGAGTTAGTAACTCGTGAAGCTGGTGAACAGTATGTGGAAGTTCATTATACTAATCTTTTGCTATCTGTATATATTTTGTGTATATGTTTTTAATGAAATTATATTGTAGGAATATACAAAACAAGCAAACAAAGAGAACAAGATATAACATTGTCCTCCCCAAAAAAATCAAGAAAAAGGACTTACAAGTATGACATCATTTATTTACATCAAAACATTACCATAAATCTTAATTATGAATAAAGAAGTAAAACACTCAAAAGATCTGTTCTCTTTCACACAGGCCCCAGAAATAAGTCAATGTATCTCCAAGACTATCCTCAAAGGAAATATAGAAAAGAGCAGAAAATGACAAGATGACAAGACTGATCAGTTCAATAGCTAATGAAGAGTACTTAAATTAGATAGCAATGGCTATAAAATCAAAGGCACCAAAATCCAAGAAACAAAGAAACAATAATCATTCATACCAAACACTAGTATTTACTGTATACCCTTCTGCTCCAAAGACTGGAGACACAATGAGAATAAAACATTTCTAGCCCTCAAAGGGTTTACAGTCTACAGAAAAACAGGTGAGATAAGGACTGTGATTAAATGCTAAGATAAAGGTAACAAAAGGCACCATGGGAACATGAGATACTTTTAAAACCTTCAAAGATACTAGGAAGAATTCTGGAAGACGGTAACACTTAAACACTAAATCCTCAGCTGAGGAAAGAGGAAGAGATTCCATGTAGCCATTTGAGAAAATTCTTATACCAAAACAAACTAAAAACAAAGTGAAAAGACTAATAGGAAAAACAGGGGAAAAAATGTTATTCATACCTCAAAGAAATAATCTCCCCAATTTTTAAAGATGTAGTTGGGAAAAAAAAAAAAAAAGAAGACCAGTAATTCAATGAAAAATGGACAAAAGATGTCAACTGATAGTTCACAGAAAAAGAAACAGAAATGGCCCTTTATCATAATGAAAAGTCGCTCAACCTCATTGATGAGAGAACTCCAAATCCAAACTACATTTGGAAGCCAATAATATGTTCACTTAGAAAATTTATAAAACCACTTATAATTTTATACTTTTCCATATGGGTTAACCTTTAAGCATCAAGGTTTACATTTATCAAGAGAATGAGAAGAAAAGCCACAGAATGGGAGAAAATATTTGCAAAAGATAGTTCTAATAAAGGACTATTATCCAAAATATACAAAAACTCTTTTAAAACTCAACAATAAGAAAATAAACAGCCCAATTAAAAAATAGGCAAAAGAACTGAACAGACACCTCACCAAGGAAGATACACAGATGGCAAGTAAGCCTATGAAAGGATGTTTTCCTTTATATGTCATCAGGGAATTTCAAATTAAAATGAGATCCACTATACACCTTATTAAAATGGCCCAAATTGCTGGAAAGGATAGAGAGCAACAGAAACTCTCATTCACTGCTGGTGGGCATGTAAAAGGATAGAGCCACTTTTGAAGACAGTTTGGTAGTTTCTTACAAAACTAAACATACTCTTATTATATGATCAAGTAATCACAATCCTTGATATTCACCCAAAGGAGCTGAAAACTATGTCAACACAAAAATCTACATAAAGATGTTTACAGCAACTTTATTCACAATTGCTAAAACTTGGAAGCAACCAAGATGTCCTTTAATAGTGAATAAACCGTGGTACATCCAGATGATAGATTATTCAGCCATAAAAAGGAATAAGCTATCAAGCCATGAAAAGACATGGAGGACACTTAAATGCATATTACTAAGTAAAAGAAGCCAATCTGAAAAGGTTACACTCTGTATGATTCCAAATACATGACATTCTGGAAAAGGCAAAACTCTGGAGACAGTAAAAAGTTTAGTGGTTGCTGGAGGTTAGGGGGAAGAGAGGAATGATTAGACAAAGCACAGAGTATTTTAGGGTAGTAAATAAAACTATTCTGTATGATATCATTACCATTCTGTACAATACTACATGTCATTAGGCATTTGTCAAAACCCATAGATTGTACAACACAAAGAGTGAACCCTAATGAAACCAAGGACTTCAGATGATGTCAATGTAGGTTTGTTAATGGTGGTAAATGTACCACTGTGTATAGGCTGTGGATAGTGGGGGAGATTGTGCATGTGTGGGGATGAGATATACGGGAACTCTGTACTCTGCTAAATTTTGCTGTGAACCTAAAACCACTCTAAAAAATAGTTTATTAATTTAAAAAGTTTATGATTATAATAAAACTCACACACCAAGATACTATTTTCATAAAAATCCAAAAGTTTGGTAATAATAGGTTGGAGAAAAAAGCACTCTTATATACTGATAATAGAACTGCAAAACAGAACACTCTTTATGGAGAGGAATGTGGCAATACCTAACAAAACATATGCATTTACCTTCTGGAATTCCATTTCCACAAAAATATCCTACAGATACACCTAAGTACTTCGGCATAGGATTATTTTGAGCTCAAAGACATTAAGTAGAAATAGATACAAGAAAAGCTCTCTGCCCTCTCCCTATTTGCCTAAAAGCAGGACATAAATATGTAAAGGTGTCCACCCCTTCCCTCTCTACCAGGAAGAACAGAAGTTAATCACCAGAGACAACTCTAAACCCTTATCAGCTCAGAGATGGCGCCAGGAAAACCTACATAACAAACTTTCCTAACTAGCCCTTATCTTCCATTAGTTTCCCCACCTATTTACCTTCCCACAATTTGCCACCCCAAAACTCAATCCTTTTTGCTGTTACTTCTCTAAAAATTTACTGTTCTTGGGCACCTGGGTGGCTCAGACAGTTAAGCGTCTGCCTTTGGCTCAGGTCATGATCCCAGAGTCCTGGGATTGAGTCCCACATCGGGCTGCCTGCTCAGCGGGGAGCCTGCTTCTCCCTCTGCCTGTCTCTCTTTCTCTATCTTCTATGAATAAATAAAAAATCTTTAAAAAAAAATTTACTGGCCGCCTGGGTGGCTCAGTTGGTTAAGCGACTGCCTTCAGCTCAGGTCATGATCCTGGAGTCCCAGGATCAAGTCCCGCATCGGGCTCCCTGCTCAGCGGGGAGTCTGCTTCTCCCTCTGACCCTCCTCCCTCTCTCTCTCATTCTCTCTCTCTCAAATAAATAAAAATCTTTAAAAAAAAAAATTTACTGTTCTTTTGTTCTCTGTAAGCCCATGTTCTACCACCTGAATTACTCATTACAACTTTATTAACACACGTGTTGAGGTCCCATGTGTAAGCGCAACGCATGTGTTAATAAACTTGTTTTGTTTTTCTCTTGTTAATCTGCCTTTTGTCTAGACAAGTCCAGCTAGAGAACCCAGGAAGGTAGAGTACAAATACACATGTGTGTACGTGTTTCTGTTTGTATGTGCGAACGTGTGTATTGTATTTGCAGCACTGTATATAAGAAAAGACTCGAAATGTTCCAAATATCCATCAATAAAGGATTCCATCTACACATTGGAATACTATGCTCCACAAACAAAATAATAATAATGAGGAAACTCTACATACTGATATAGAAAGACCTCAAGGGTATATTAGCAAAGAGAAAAAAAAATATGAAGATGTGGAATACTATATGATTTGCTACTTTTGTATAAGAGGTAAGAATAAGTATATTCATACTTACTTAGATCCACATAAAGAAATTTTGAAATGATATACAAAAAAACTAATAAACATATTTATAGGTGATGCAGGTAGAGGGGGAAATACAGTAGTCAAATGCAAGGGCAAAACTTCCCAATGTGTATTTATTGATTTTGAACCATGTGCAGTATATACTGTCTATTCCAAACAAAAAAATAAAAATTAAATACAATATTAGAGAAAACAGTTAAAGCCACGTGTTAAACCAACATTTTCATTTTAAAACTGATGTGAACTCTTTAATTTTTTCTACATACTAAAAGCTCAAGACAAATAATCCTGGTTCTTGCAGAATTTTTGTCCCACCAAATTACTGAGATACCTATTTTGAGAATGGGTAACTACTTCAGAAATACATTATTAAAGAAACATAATAACAGTTTTATGTCCCGGGAATAGCATTTAATATAGGCTTATCAGACAACAAACACACAAAACCCGTAACTTCTTGTACAAATCTTTAAAACTACTTAAGTTTTTCCCAATGGCTCATCAAAACAAATAGCCTCAACCCTACCCCCATCCCTAGGATACTAGAAAGTCAGATCAGTGGTATACTGCGACATTTCACATCTAATGAAATTAGATGGTTGAATGCTCAAAACAAGATCACCAGAAAAGAGTCAATGATAAGCCAGAATGAAGGAGGAATAAATGAACCCAGTAAAACAAAAAAAATTCACTAGAAGCCCAACTCAATGATGCCATGTGTGAGAAAGAAAACAGAATGCATACCAAACCCAACAGCTAACATTTATTATTTACTATGTACCAGGTACTATGCTATTAAGTTTTAATCATCAAGCTACATTTGCCTTTCAAAGCCAAGTTATAATAGAGAAAAAGGAAGAATAAGTGGGAATTAAATTCACTTGAATTAGGGTAAGTATGAATATATTTAGAGGACAGAAAGCAAAAGAAAAGTTGCCAAGCAAGCCCATTAAACAGTTGATTCCTTTTATAAAGAGAGGCTACAAGAAAAGGTTGGAATTATGAACGTATGATGTTAAACTTGATGCTAAAGTTTTAATAATGGCACATGATCATAGTTATCTCTTTAAAAAAATATAAAACAGATAAAATATGTGGTGTTAACTGTTGGTCATTGTGTTATTCTTTCCACCTTTATGCTTCAAGTGCTCATACAAAAAGTTTGAGAAAAGTAACACTGTGTTCCTATCAGTATTTATGGCTCACAAGAACATTTAGTTTGGGGAGGCACAAAAGGGCAAAGAAAACAAGTGGTGGAGATTGCCTTGAGAAAGAAAAAAAATACATTATTCAGAGACAGGAGCAAAAACAGAAAAGATAAAGAACAAGAGAGATGTAACATATCTATCTTGTAAATACTGATAGCAGATATATTCTAAATACATCTCTAATAAGTCCTAAATCATCATTACTTCTGGTTGTCCTTACACTTATATTGTTAAAATGCAGTATTTTTGAAAACCAGTGGTGCATCATTTTAGTAAGGAGGAAAAGGCCATCGTCTTTACTCCATACATGTAAATACAGTCTCTTTTAGACTTATAAAAACCAATTAAAATGTTCAACCTAATGACAGTTTTTCAATATCATCTATTTCCTCCCAAATACCTCTGGATGTATATCTGACTTCAGCATTTGTTCATAAACAAACTGTGTCAAATAAATTTTGTTGCACAAACACTGTAAAAGAAGAATACTGCTGCACATCCTTTTAGCAATATAGGATAGATCCAGGTTCTTGCTGCAAAATGTTACATGATAAAATCCTTCCTATTCAATAACTAACTGGATAAAAACATCCTATTTCCTTTGGGTCCTAAGAAATATATTCATCAATTCTTGAAATTGTGAAAAGAGTTCATGTAGAATATTATCTCCAGACTCATTTGTTTAAATTGTTCACACAATTTGTTAAAACAAATTGTTAAATTTGTTTAAAGAGTTCACTTAAATGATCAATTTCATATCATCATACAGTGATGATCTACATTCACCTTGAGATTTGTCTAGTAATTGTGAAACATCTTCCTCCCAATTTTGTCATTATGGATAGAAATAAAAAATCTTGCATTCTCAATTTTGCAATTTGTGCAAAAGAGAAATAAAAGCTACAAAGACAGTGACTCGAGACTTATTTTCTTAAAAACTAATACAAAACTCTGCACAACATATGAAGAAAACGATGTTAAATGTTGATGATTTATTTCATGGCACCATTCTTCTAGGAAACCCACCATTGTTCCACTTACAATTTTAGTCTGTTTATTTTAGTCTACTTGAGAATACAATCAATTCTTATTACTGGCCAAAAGTTATTTTATAAAGTCACCAAAAATACTTATTTAGCAAATACTGAAACACTACCCCCAGGGAAAATACAGGGTTAGGCTCCTGCAAGCCTCTGATTACATTTTCATGAACTGATCAACACATAACCTTGTTTAATTAATGTGTGTTTCTGCTTAAAGACATCTTATAATTAATATATATTGTTGATTCACTAACATTAAATTCACAGCCATCAGCACTGTAACTCATGCTTCAATGTATTATCTAGTAGGGCATATCACAGCCTTCCTGTGCTTAGAACACCAGATAGCACTACAGTACTATACTCAGAGGCCATTTTAAACAGTGAAATCACCAACAAAAGTACAAAAATGTAAAATATGTGGGACCTAAATGTACTGCAAAAAGGATACTGGTTTACAGTATGAGAGCTGAAACAAGAAAGCAGAGCACTGTTTTGCTGAACCTCAGCTGGGAGTGTGCACACCAGGAGACTCAACTATTTTGCAGCTCTGCATATGTGTGTCCAGGAATGACCATAAAATGCCCTGTATTAACCGACTACGACCTAGGTTGAATAGTAACAGTATACATATACACTTCTTCTTAGACAACCAATCACAAAATACACAACATGGTCTATTAGTAGTCTTTTTGCTAACCAGGGTTTAAACCTGATACTAAGATATAATCATCAAGGGGTGCCTGGGTGGCTCAGTCCATGAAGCATCTGACTCTTGGTTTCAGCTCAGGTCATGAGATCAAGCCCTGAGGGGCGAGCCCACGTTCAAGAGGGAGTAAGCTTGAAGATTCTCTCCCTCTGCCCCCCTCCCACTGGCATGTGCACACTTTCTCAAATAAATGAATGTTTAAAAAAAGATATAATCAATAATATGCTCTGAGAATCTCACAAATAAAAAATACTAACAGTAAAGAATGCATTGTCTTCTAAAAAAAAGAATGAATTGCCTTCTGGATCTAATAGATCCAGATAATACATACTACAAAAGATAATACATACTACAGAAACACCATTAGTAACATATTCACAACTAGCATCTCTTAAAAGCTGCTGCTTATTCAAAATTCTAAAACAGCTAATTTGAAGGAAAATATGAACATTATCATGTTACTCTGTATTCTCTTTCACCTACAGACTTCAAAATCTTGTTATAGGATAATTTGTGTCCTCCCAAAATGTATATGTTTAAGTCCTAATCCTCAGTAACTCAGAATGCAACCTTACTTGGAAACAGGGTCATTGAGGATATAGTTAGTTAAGTTAAAGTCATATGGGACAGACTTGTACCCCTGAAACAAATAATACATTGTATGTTAATTTAAAAAAAAAAAAAAAAGATGAGGTCATGTGGGAGTAGAGTAGGCCTCTAATCCTCAGAAGGGGAATTTTGGTCACAGTCACACAAGGAGAATACCATGTGAAGGAATGCCTAAGACTGACAGCAAACTACCAGAAGCTAGGAGAGGGCCCTACATAATTCATTCATAAATCAGGGACTAGCTGGTATAAAAGTACAATTACCAACCATGATCCCAGTCCACAATTAATCTTAGCTCTTAATGTGGTCAATGAGTTTAAGGAACTTCTACACATATTTAAAAATAAATAAATAAATAAATTCCAACAAAGGCTGAACAACTATCAATGTTTTATACAGAGAACAAAAATCTTTGCTGATATTCAAGTTTATAAAAAGGTCTAAAAAACAATACTGTTATGAATAGCAACAAGCACAGCAATTTGGTAACAAAAAACTGAGGTATCAAGGAATAAACTTTGCTCAATAGCTAATTTTAAAAAACACCATTTCAACTTCTTACTAAAAGTTTAATTCTGCCAGAGTTTAAGTTTCAAAATCCTGTCCTACCATGCCTCATTAGTTGCTATAAATATAGGTTTCCTTTTCCCTTCTCTCTGAATTACTCAAAACTCTAACTAGAGCAATGGAAAAAATCCATCTCTAAAAATTTAAAGTTTACACAATACCATACTATGAAATTTAAAAAGTACTGTATAACCTCATTCTTATTTAAAAGCATGTCACACACAGCCCTAACATATATGCAGAGAAAATACTGAAAAATACTAAATTGTCAACACTGGTTATCTATAAGTGGCTTTTTCTTTTTTTATTGTTCTTTAACTGTTTAAAAGAACTGTATGTGTAGTTGATGCATTTTATGATTTTGACTTTTTAAAGATGAAGACCTTAATTACTTGGGAATAGCGAATGGCACCAATAAATAATTCAGAGTGCTTTCCCCCCCCTTTAAATAACCATAGTGCTAATTTTGTTACAGAGATTTATAACCAAATGGCTACTTCACTCAAGGCATATACTTCTCTATTCTTAAAGTGAAATTACTGCTTACTGACATTTTTTAAAGGATCTGTAATACAATGCATATAATAATAATAAAACAAATTAATAAAACTGAACATCTAAACTAAATAAAAACTAAAACAAAAATTAAATGAAAATGTTTATTATCTAAAATTACCACCAATAGGAATTTGGAATGGTATAACCGGTAGTCACCAAAACATTTTAATGAGTTCCCGGATAAAATCTAAAGTTAACATAAAGTAATTTACATGTCTTAGCTGACAGCTCACAATAAAATAATGTTCTTATGGAGATAGAATTAAATTACAAAATTCTTTATAACAGATGTTTACAAGTTTGTACCCCTTTTATGCATTCTATACATACAGGTGCAGAGTTAGCATACATAAAGAGTTTATGGCACAGTGTTAAGCACTTTATTTAATCTCATTTAATCCTCATAACACCATGAGACAGGTGTACCATCATCCCTACTTCACAGATAAAGGTACTAAGATATAAAGGTACTAAGATATAAACATTTCCCATTTATTGAACTGCCATCCTTTTGTTAATATTTAAATAACAAGGTTATGTTTTTATTGTTGTTTTTTAAAGATTTTATTTATCAGATAGAGAGACGGCAAGAGAGGGAACACAAGCAGGGGGAGCGGGAGAGGGAGAAGCGGGCTTCCTGCGGAGCAGGGAGCCCGATGCGGGGCTCAATCTCAGGACCCTGGGATCATGACCTGAGCCAAAGGCAGACGCTTAACAAATGAGCCACCCAGGTACCCCAACAAGGTTATGTTTTAATATTTTCAAAATATACTTAAAATTTTATATTTAGGGCTTCATAACATTTTTTCTTTAGAAAAGTCCTTTCTGGGGGCGCCTGGGTAGATCAGCCAGTTGAGTGTCCAACTCTTGATTTTGGCTCAGGTCATGGTCTCAGGGTCATGAGATCAAGCCCCACGACAGGCTCGGTGCTCAGCTTGGAGTCTTCTTGAGAGTCTCTCTCTCCATCTCCCTCTGCCCCTCCCTCCCCCACCTGCACTAAATAAGTAAATAAATAAAATCTTTAAAAAAAGAAAAGTCTTTTCTGGATGTCTGGGAACCACTGAAATTAACTGCTTTGAAAAGAAGTTGATATACAAAGACCCCAACATAAATATAATATCAAATAGTTGCTTTGCTTTCTTTTTAAGACAAGCAAGAATGAACCCTCAGAATATACTACCAGAGTTTTTGTTTTCTTATATTCTTTGTATATTTGACATCCATTCATCAAAGGGTCAATTACATTAATTATATTTTCTTGTTTTCTGTATTCTTGAGGCTGACATTTGGGGAGCAGGAGGCTTACAGACCCCAGAAGAGATGGTCCTTCCCAGGGCTAGCTAATTCCTAAAGAAAACAACTTGCCCACAAGCATGCCTTTCATAGGCATACCACCAGTACCTATCTCCTTGTCTCTCACACACCAAGCCAATATTTCCCTTACCCTAAATCACCCCAGGCCCAGATACCAGGAAACTAAAAACCAACCCCACAGCCCAAAGCCTGGAGGAATTAATCAAATTAGCCCATCCAAACTGTTTATTCTGCCCAGGATGCCTTTCCCAAGGAAATCCTAATGAAGACCATGATCTAAGATCTCCCCTGTGCTCTTGTCTTCTGCCTCTTAACTACCCTAGTGTTCTCCCCTATGGCTGTGTGGCATGTGACTCCCTCTCTCTGGGACCTGAATATAATAAACTTCTTCCAACTTCATTCTTGTTTCCTCTTATGGCCACACTGACTTTACCATACTATACCCAACATGTACATTCTTACAATTTTACAATTTTGGTTATAATATCACTGATGGCCATCAAGTTAAGAGTCTATAATTTTGGGGGCACCTGGGTGGCTCAGTTGGTTAAGCGTCTGCCTTCAGCTCAGGTCATGATCCCAGGGTCCTGGGATAAAGCTCGCTTCGGGTTCCCTGCTCAGTAGGGAGCCTGCTTCTCCTCTGCCACTCCCCCTGCTTGTGTACTCTCACTTTGTCAAATAAATAAAATATTTTTTTAAAAAGTCTATAATTTTCTTCTCTTCCTATGGTACATCCAATAAAATGCACTGATCATGTGTTTATTCAACAAACTCCTCGGTCCCCTCTGTGTGTACCAGTGTTGTCACTATAGTGATAAATATATATAAAAGTTTCTACCCTTCAGGAACTGACATGGTAGAGAAGATTTTTACCTAAATAATTCTATACAACAGGAAGAGAGAAATGCAACTTATTAATTTACTGAATGCTAGGTAACTGCGCTTGATACTGCACAAAATATCTGACTTGCAGTTCTTACAAAAGTAACCATGGAGATGTAGGATAGTCCTTCAGCTGGGCAATATTCAAGAGACAGAAATGGAAATATGGTGTAGAAAGAATAACCCAGAATTACAAGAAGGATGAACTAGAGTAGGGAGATCAGTAGGAAAGCTATTGCCACAGTTTTTGCATAGATAGTAATAGTCTAACTAGAATGAAAACAAAGAATTTCAGCTTGAGATAGGAGGACCCTAAGGGCCAGAGAGTTTAAAATAACTAGTTCAACGTCAAATATTTAGCCATTAGAAAAAAAAAGACAGGAGAGTTACTAAAAAAACAATCAGTAAGATTTGGCAACTGAGGGGCGCCTGGGTGGCTCCGCCATTAAGTATCTGCCTTCAGCTCGGGTCATGATCCCAGGGTCCTGGGATCGAGCCCCACATCGGACTCCCTGCTCAGCAGGAAGCCTGCTTCTCCCTCTCCCACTCCCCCTGCTTGTGTTCCTTCTCTCACTGTGTTTCTCTCTGTCAAATAAATGAATAAAATCTTAAAAAAAGAAAAAAAAAAAAAAGAAAAAAGATTTGGCAACTGAGTCAATGTCCATGTTACAGGCTTGGGAAGCGGAGCCTAAGGTGAATCTAAGGTTTGAACCTAAGTGAGTTCAAGAAACATTAATAAACAAGGAAGAGTTGTTTTTGTAGTTTGTTTTGGAGAGATGGATAGCTAACTTACAACTGTTTCCATTTAAAATATTCCTTTTTCTCCACATTTTATCAGTTTTAAATTTTCAGAAATATTTATAGTTGTCTTTCTTGATTTTCTCTTTCCTATAGTCAAACACCATATAAACAGTGGATACCCTAATTATTAACAGCATCTTTATATACTATGCAAATAAATTTAGGCACATTGTCATTAAAATAATTACAAATGCAAAGTAAGAGTAGAAAGGTGTAACCAAATGCATTATTTTAGCCTATCATTCTAGGAGGAGCAGAATTTAAAAGTGTGAATAAGCTGAATTTATTCAAGTGTCTATGTTCCTCAAACTATACCTTCTGTTATACACTGAATGTCTGTATCTCCCCAAACTTCATATACTGAAATCCTAAGCCCCAATGTGATGGTATTAGGGGGTAGGGATTTTGGTAGGTCATTAGGTCATGGAGGTGGTGCCCTCATGAATGAGATGAGTGCTCTTTCCCAGAGAGATCCCTCATGCCATGTGAAGATACACAGTGAGACAATGGCCCTCTATGAACCAAGAAGCAGGTCTTTTCCAGATACCAAATCTGCTAGCACCTTGACCTTGGACTCCCCAGCCTAAAGAACCATGAAAAATATATATGTGTTATTTAAGCCACCCAGACTATACTAATTTTGTTATAGCAGTCTAAATGGACAAAGACATCTTCTAATTATTCATCATTAAATAAATTTTTTAAAATAAATGATTAACTTCTAACATTTATATCTTCTCACAGGAAATAAAAAGGGATCTTTAATTCTTTTATTTTTCTGTATCCACTGTATCTCTTAAGCCTGATGGTAAAGGAATCCAATTCATTTTCTATCTTGCTCCAATATAGCATTACCTCTAAACATCACAAACATACATTTTTTTGAAATTTTGGTGTACTTTTGAAAATTTGTCATAATATGAGCTCCAACAAGGTAACAGAAGACAAGTATTTTCATGCTTAACGCAGTATCTAGGACATAGTAGGAAGACATGTTTGTGGAATCAATGCCTGAAGTTCAGTCATAAAAAAAAAAAATGTGCACTGTCTATCTAAAGGCAAATATGGAAACAGCATATAGCCCACTTCAGTGTAAGGCAGACCTAAAATTAAATTCCCACTCTAATATTAATGGCAGTTTTAAGAAACATTTAGAACACTCACCACATGCCAAGCACTGTTCTTTTCACTTTATGTGTTATCTCATTTAATCATTACAACCACCCTAAGAATGTGGCATGATTATCCTAACAGAAATACTTAGGCATAGAAAGGCTATGAGATGTGCCCAAGATAACACAATAAGAAGTAACAGAATCAGAATTTGTATCCAAGCACTCTAATTCCAGAGCCTATTTAAAAATAATAGTATATTTACATTATTTTTTTTTTAAAAAGAGTATGCAGTGAAAATCTAGGTCTACCGTTCATTATCCGCTACCAACCTAGTTCTCATCCCTTATCTTACTTCTACACCAAGGTAACCACTATTATTAGATGTATGTATCTTTCCAGGGTTTTTCAAGTATATCTACAGGCAAATGCAAATATAAATTTTTTCTTATTTTATCTAAAACATAGTTTTCTATAAAATGTTCTATACCTTGCTCTTTTTAATGATGTATCTTAGAGATCTTTACATATTAGTACACAAAAAACTCCTTTATTCTTTTCTCAATTACATAGTATTACATCACATTGATTGAACAGATGACTATTTTACCAGTTCCCAACAATCACAAGGTTGTTTCTAATGTTTTGCAATTATAAACAATGTTGTAGTAATATGTCAATGAGTCATTTTGTACAAGTACAAATGGAGCTATCAGAGCAAGAGCTATATTCCTGTGCTTCTTGAAGAAAGGGTATGTGCATTTGCAATTATAACATATGTTTGCAAAATACCCTCCTACTGTTAACCAATTTACACTAACCACCTATGAACACTTGTTTAGTGACAGCCTCACCATAGAGGATATAGCAGTCCCCTCCCCTTATTCCCAGGGGATACATCCCGAGGCCCAGTGGATTCCATTTTGAAACCATGGATAGTAATGAATACTGTATATACTGTTTTCTCTATACATACATAATGTTTAATTTATAAATTAGGCACAGTAAGAGATTAACAATAATAAAATAGATTATAACATACTGTCAGAAAAGTTATGTGGTCTCACCCTCTCTCAAAACATCTTACTGTAATGTACTCACCCTTCTGTGAAGATACAAGATGATAAAATGCCTACCGATGAGATTAAGTGAGGTGAATGATGTAGGCACTGTGTGATAGCATTAGATGACTACTGACCTCCTGACATCAGGACCATCTGCTTCTGGACCTGCAGATGACCATGGGTAACTAAAACCTCAGGAAGTAACTCTGGTTTGGGGTTGAAGGAGCTATTCTATTATCAAAGCTAAGGATTTTTGCTAACCTGTTATGTAAAAAAATGGTACCTCAGTGTAGTCTTCTGCATTTCTCTTAATATGAATGAAGCTGAAGAGTATTCATTTAAGAGTCATTTGTATTTCCCTTTTTGTGAACTGCCTGTTCATATCCTGGGACCATGTTGCTACTGGACTGTTTTCATCTTGCCAATTTCTAGGAGTGCTTTATATATGGGAAATTAGCATTTTGACTGAGTCAAATATTTTCCCATTTGTCTTTTAACTTGTTTATAGTGATTTCTACCTAACAAAACTTTTTTCAGTTTACTTTTCTGTGCCTCTTCACAGTTCAGTCAGAAAGGCTTCCCTGACTCTAATGAACAAATTTGTCCATGTTTTCTTTGAGCACATTTATCATTACAGTCTTTACATTTAAATATTTGATTCACTTGGAATTTATCCGAATATATACATGGCGTGAGGTAGTAATCCAATTTTTTTTTGTTCCCTAGATGATGCTCCTACTTATTCCAAGATCATTTATTAACAGCCCCGCTTTAATTTTTCCCACTGATTTGAGGTGATTTAAGTCTATGTCTGGGCTTTATATTCTGTTTAATATGTCTATTTGTGAGGCAGTTTTAACTATTAAGACTTTAAAATATTTTACATATTGCGGCACCTGGGTGCCTTAGTCGGTTAAGTGTCTGCCTTTGGCTCAGGTCATGATCCCAGAGTCCCAGGATCAAGCCCTTCATCGAGCTCGCAGCTCAGCAGGGAGTCTGCTTCTCCCTCTACCCCTTACCCCGCTCTCATGCTCTCTCTCGTTTTCTCTCTCTCAAATAAATAAAACCTTTTTTAAAAAATCTTTAAAAAAATGAAATGTTACATATTTCTGCTCTTATTTTTCAGTGTTTTCCTGGTTTCTTTATTTTTTCATAAGAACTAGAGAATCCATTTATCTAGTTTCTTCAAAAAAAAAACCATTTGGTATTTTTATTAGGATCACCTTAAGTTGACAAATTAGAGAGAAAATGGACAGATTTACTTAGATTAGTATTCCTACTTAACAAACATGGTTTCCATTTGTCTAAAATTTTTGTGTTCCTCAGAAGTGCTTTCAAGTCTTCTTCAAATAGGTCTTGCACATTTCTTAGGTTATTCCTGGGTCATTTTATCTTTCCCTTGCTATTATAAATGGTGTCTTTCCTTTCATTGTTAACATCTAATTGGTTCTTGTTTCCATTACATTTTAATTTTGATTTGGGGCAAGTTTTTAGCCTCTTGAAGTTTTACTTCCCTCACCAGCAAGATTGAACCAATATGTACTTTGCAGGGTGGTTTTATGATTCCGGGATAATGCATAAAAGATTTAGCTCAGTGCCTGGCACATAATGGTAGTTACCATTATTATTTTTAAATATCAGTGTCCCAGTATCTAAATAATATATTCCAAATATTATTTCTTGTTAAACTTCTCTCTAGTTATGAGGTTTGTATCTTTCTTCTCCCTTTACATTGTAATACCAACTTCTAATGTGTTCCCTTTCCTCCATATTTCCAGTTGCAGAGGCTTACTCAACTCCCCAACTCAGTGTAGAAATAGAGCGATGTTCAGACAGATGTAACATCAATCTGTCAGGCTTTTATGTAATTACTCTCCAGAAGATAAGTTTAGGTCCATTATGTCCATTTCTGTTAGAATGCCCAGTTATGAAATCTATAGATAAGCAATACCTGGATCAAAAATCAGAAAGTATACATGCACTAATTAATAAATACTTGGGACCAATTATGGGAAGCAATCTAAGCTCTACTTTACATTCATCATGCCACACTCAAAAAAAAAAAATAATAATCACAAGCTTCTTCAAAACAGGTAAAGCAGCTAAACTTTCCTGCCATTGTTTTTAGATGCTCCTAATTCTGCTCCTTTACAGCCTTATGTTGTTCCTTCCCCATTCCCATTTCCCTTTCACAGAAACAACAGCATATCTGAGGACACATTTTCTAGGGGCTCTTGCCTACATGCCAACACATACACAATATATAGTAACAATTATTTCAGCTCTCAGTGGAATCAAAAGTAACTTCTAGTGATTGCATCTTGTGACTTCAAAAACTTTGTTTCCAGTAAAACCTGGAAGAAAGTCATAAAGTCAGGCATAATTAAGTAACAAGTTTGTGTCAGTTAACCAAAAATAAACAAATGAACCTCTTAATAAAATTCAAATGAGTGGGGTATCAGATGGTACCTGGCAAATAAATGTTTCAATTTTACAAAGGTGTTACATCACCAGGTACTTTAAACAGTCCCCACAAAACACAAAAATAAGTACTGTTAACAGATTGTTAATTACTCAAGTAAATAGGCTGGAATCAGGGAGAAATTTACAGTTGAAATGTTAGCCTACTTTGTACTGAAGAGGAAAAAAAACTGGAAATAAAACATCTCATGCCTTTAGCACTGATCTTTCTCCCCACTTAACAGTACTGAATTTCTTACTGATCACTAAATACTGTTAACAAGTTCAAAACAAAATTCACCCCACCATATCTTTTCTCTCCTCCTAAAATAGGACAATTAACATTCCTCTTCTTCCTGGAGTCCACACTTCTATTAAATACTAATTCAACCTCGGATCACACCTGGCTCCCCCCCTTTACCTTACTGTTACCAAAGTAGTTGGTTACCAAAGCCTGTCAGTTCTTTCTGCCTCCCTAATCTCTCCTTAATCTAACTGCTCCCTTGTATTAGAGGGCCATCATTACAGCCTAATTGATTTCTTTACCTCTAAATTCTCTCCCCTCCTTTATAAAAAGCTGGTAATTCTCATTAGAAACTATCAGTGGATATCCACCAAATTCAAGCTCCCTAATTTGATTAATTCTATAATCTGAGATCAATTTTACCTTTCTAACCTTCTTGCTCACATTCTCAGACATCTGAGTTAACTGGACTACTATTCCCTTAACAGGCCTCCAATTTGCCTATTGCCATTTCAGCTGCTTTACCTATAAAGCATCTCTCTTCATTCTTTCCTCCTTGAAATACTATGTATCCTTCCAGTTCATATACTATCTTCCCTATAGAAACTCACCTACAATACACTCCATTCCAAATGGTTACAATATTCCTCTGTACGCAGTAATCTGTTTATGCATCTTATAACACTTAGCACATTTATATGCATTTCTATTTATTTCTGCACTTGTTTTATCTTCCTTTCCAGATCTTTAAATGATATTCATCCATTATACTCAAAGCTTGTCATATGAATACATTTTTAAAAACTTTCATTTACAGGGCCACCTGGGTGGCTCAGTCATTAAGGCTCTGCCTTCGGCTCAGGTCATTATCCCAGGGTCCTGGGATGGAGCCCCGCATCGGGCTCCCTGCTCGGCGGGGAGCCTGCTTCTCCCTCTCCCACTGCCCCTGCTTGTGTTCCCTCTCTCGCTGTGTCTCTCTCTGTCAAATAAATAAATAAAATCTTTAAAAAATAAAAACAAAACACTTTCATTTACAAATATCTTCTTAGCTTATCAACTTTGTAGGGCGAGGCACAACTATGCTTAATTTTGTTTAAATAAATTCAGTTATCATTTCTTCTAGATTTGCTAAAATTAAAGATATTCTTTTTCCTAAAGAAATTAACAGAGATGCAAATAAAGACTAAATTGACATAAACATGCATGGTATCATAATTTATAATAAAAATCTGGAAATAAGTTCCAAAAATAGGAGAACACAAATTTTGGTACATTTAAATGATGAAGTGTTAAACTATCATTAACGATAACCCTAAACAATATTTTAAAACATGGGGAAATAATTATTATTTAATTATTACTGGAACAAAAAATTGAGATATAAGAATATACTCTCAGTCTGTGATCACAAACATATATGAGTATAGAAGAAGTGTTAAATGACAATAGTGTTTATCTACAAATGATGGTGTTATGGTTGAATTTTACTTGCCTGTATTTTTCAAATTCTCTACCAAAAACATGAAATACTTTTAGAAAAAAACTATGAACTAAAAATGTGTTATTTCAGAGTAGCAGGACACTTAGCAAAGGAAAAAAATGAAACTAAACTCAGATATTAATAAGGAAATAATTAGGATATTTTAAAATAATGTCAAAAACACATTAAAGGACTCTAGAACATTTTCTATAAGGCCAACAAAAGCTAAACTAAACTTCTGCCATCGTGGAACTGAAGAAAAAAGAAAAATTCCATGCAAATAAAATATTATGGTTTGAAGACTGAGCCACCAATATTCAAGAAACTTCCCTTCTTAATAACAATAATTCCAAAACACATTTATACACAGCACAGATTTTTATTGCATGTAAAGTAACTATCACAATTCATTAAGATAATTCTGTATCTTAATAAATAATTATTGTCTTCTTAATTCCATCAGCATGAAAAAGATCCATAGAAGGTGAAAGGAGATAAATCATGGGCTCTTTAATATGGTTTCTTTGTTAGTGCTTCCCACTTTTCTATTCACTAACACAATCCTAGCACAAAAAAGCCCTTATAACAATATATGAATACATGTCCTCTATTAGGTTTTCTTTACTATGTATGTACCTATACCTGATATACATCCAAGTACCTGATACGCTTTCTAGTCTAGGAAAACTAAATATCTAAGAAGTGAGACTTATTTCTTCAAAGCAATTTTAAAAGTACATGGGGTCTTTAAGAAATGAGCTTTAATAGTACTACACATTTGTATGACATATTGGGAACACAGAACCCTAAGAACACTTACTAAGGAGATGATGGAAACTAGACCACCTAAGCTTTCACCTACAACAAGGATTCCTTCTAACTCCCCAAACCGGGAAACTGAAATCTACCATACTCCTATTCTTTCAAGGAAAGTAAGTGGTTCACTACCAATCAGATAAAAAACACCAATATACCAAAGACGAACAAAAAACTAATTGGTTCTAAATCCTCTAAAGAAGCCTCTATTTGTTAGACTGCTCAGATTAGGCATCTATTATTGTCTTCTTTACGGATTAAAGATTTTATAAAGCATGAATCAAACCAATGCATCCTATAAAGAGCTACATGGCAGGCTTAATACAATATAACTAATCCAAGTTCCAATGTTGACACCAAATCAATCACACCTGGCAGTTACTATGGATCTCGGATAGTAGCACAGCAAAGCATTAGACAACAAAGGGAAATAGAATATGATATATAACAGAAAAAGAGAAAAGACTGGGTATTACCATAATTTTTTGTTTAAATATGCCTCATACCACACAAGGTTATAATGAAGTACCAAAGTGGTAACACAAGCAAGCATCTTGGTAAAGTAATGATTTATTTCAATAGGCCATCACATAAAATGGCAAAGAAACAAATTAGTATTTGATCTGCCTCAAATAAAAGATATTACTGTAAATAATTCTAAACATAAGAACAATTTAGTGAATAAGGTAGGAGACTGGTAGACTTAAATTTTCAGATTCAATTTATAGGTGTTCACCAGTCACCTGCTGTTTTGACAAGTTACTTACCAACTTGTGCTGCCATTTCTCCGTAAATTTATCCCCTAAGATGAGGATAATTCTTGCAAATTGTGTCACAAGCATTTTGAAAGGAACCATGAGTTATTGTGTAATGCTCTTGAAATTCCTCAGATGTAGGGTCCTACACAAAGTAAAGTATTATTATACATCTCTCTAACAGTAGTCATCTGTTTGCATTATGATTTTTTTTTCCCTACCCTTGACACTGTGATTCTTGGGCACTAACCTTCCTCAAAGTAAAGTGTCCAAAGCAAGCCTCCATTCCTGACCCAAGTAATTACTTTTTTCAAGTCTTCATATCACCCACATCTTTCTCATCCTTAGAAGGTATCATGAAAACTAGGAATTATAAAACATAATAAGCTTCTTTGGTATTATATGCTTTGGTTCAATAAGAAACATGTGGGATAATCTGGTAATTTTAATCTTCTCTTAAGTGAACAATTTTATTTCACGTATTTATACATTTTTTTCCTATATTACTTTTTAAATTTCAACTATATTTTAAGAAGTTCATTTATAGATTTATGTTTTATGAACAGAGAGAGCAAGTCAGAAAATGATGTAGCAAAAAGGCAAGCAAGTAATTACTGCTATGTGACCAAAATGCTTTCAATGGACTGACTCAACAGTAGAAATCACCATTTAGAGATATAGGAAAAAGAATCAATGCTCATCATCTTCACAACTTCTGTAGAAGAGTTGAGCATAAGCTACAACAAATTTTATACTACTGACAACTTTATCGGCTGCTGACTTCGCTAATCAAGTTAGTCTTCAGTTAAGGAATGAAATACATATATTTGTATTTTTAGTTTATGTTGGCATGATATTACATCTTGAAAATAGGACTCTGAACCTGCTTATACAGTTCCTAAAATGACTTCCTTCTGAATTTATACATGAGAAGGGAGGAGATAATAAGATACATCTTCACTGTATAACATTAGCTATAAAAGAGTAAAATTTTGAGTTTTTTTTTAACCCTCAGAATGACATTAAAATACTGATGGAAACTAGTTTCCTCCTAGGTGAATAAACACTCTTTTATCTTTTAAATATGGCAGGTGAAAACCTTCATGGGATAAAGGTAAAACCACAGCATTTAGAGAGCTCCCTTAACATTTGCTAGCCTACTAATTGTTAGTCTTTTAATCTCATTTTACTTCAGTTTTCCTCATTTGTAAAATAGGGACTGTAACACCTGCCCTAGCTACCATACAAGACTGTTGTGAGGATTAAATGAGATAATCTAACTGAAAGAACTCTGTAAACCATGAAAAACTATCAAAACAATCATTTTTAAGAGGACTATATCACATTATTTTACAAATTCATGGTCATAAAATATTTAGTACTAGTTCTAACATGAAATAAATGGAAACAGATGTGCAAAACATTAAGACCATGGTTACCAAATAATACCTATGATTGAATATACACTGAATAAATGATCTTGTTAAAAAAAAAAGTGCACTTCCTATACATTATCTTAAAATCTTCAGAAGTGAATTTGGAAGGAAATATAAAAATAAAACAATTTATTCAGATGGACTGGTCTAGCATATTAAAGATCAGATATATTTATCTGTTAGCTATGAATTAAGAAACTAAGAGCCACTAGCTAAAAAAGAGTTTTGAAAAATTCTTATGAAGGAAAAATACATACACGAGAGTGAAACAGATGTTCACGCCTCTGGAAATAATCAGAAAGAGCTAGCAGTGATAGCAAGGGGCATACATATACAAGAGAACGGAGATGAACATGGACATAATCTGTACTTTTGGTGTATAATAAAGAATATCACTGAACCTTTCCTTTGTGGTTCCTAAAATTTTCAGAATGGAAACCTCTCCCAATAGGCCACAGGCTGAATCTATTTACTACACTGTAAGCCTGAGTCCTCCAGTAGGTTATGATAACTCTCAAGAATAGCTTATCCTTGGGGCGCCTGGGTGGCTCAGACGGTTAAGCGTCTGCCTTCAGCTCAGGTCATGATCCCAGCGTCCTGGGATGGAGCCCCGCATCGGGCTCCCTGCTTGGCTGGAAGCCTGCTTCTCCCTCTCCTACTCCCCCTGCTTGTGTTCCCTCTCTCTGTGTCTCTATGTCAAATAAATAAAATTTTAAAAAAAAATCTTAAAAAAAAAAAACAGCTTATCCTTAATGAATGAAGCGACCTGTTTCTCTTTCACTCCTTATTATAGAATATTTAGTATGCTTATAAAGCCATTATCTACAAGGAAACAATTCCTAGCTCCCTCCTTTCTGTATGCTGTCAGTTTAAAGCTCTGATGAAATGAATTATGTTTATTATATGGTCCTAGAAATTCAATCAGACTCACTCAATTAACAGAAAACTTTAAAACCAGTTATATAAGAACTCCTTACCTCCTAATTCAGTCCTCAAAAACTCACAAATTAAAAAAAAAAAAGTTGAGGAAGGAATACATTTAAATCACTGAAGAATTATTCCCAAGGGAAATAATTCTAGTTAAAAACATTAGAAGTTTCCACTCTAACACCTTAAGTCAAAACTGAGGTTAAAAGAAAAGTCCCTATCAGAGCACTACCTCCTTTTGAACTTTTACTTTCTCCTACCTCTGTAACTCAGATATACTTCAATGTGTCATTGAACCTGGACTTCCAGTAAAAAGCTTTTCTCAAGATCAGGCTCTTCTCCTTTAAAACTAAACTATTTCAGCTCCAGATTTATTTTCTGGCTATTTATGTGATCAGGGGTTGAATTAAAATTAAGACTTCATTTTCTCCCAGAAATCTTTAATCTACCCCACAATGACATTTCCCATCATTAAAACTTCCCAGTTTCAAGGGACATATCATATCATGTCAACCTTCAATCCTCTCCAGCTATTTCACTTATGTATGCCTTAACTCCCAACCCAGGCTCCAAATTTTTCAAAGACAAAGTTCATGCCTTTTTCATTTTTCTAGTCCATAAGTGTACCCTGGACAATAAGGCAATCCTGAAGAGGTATTGTAAATTAGGTAAACCCACCCTCCCAACTTTATAGTACCAAATAATGCTTCCAAGATGAATCAATACGGTATATAAATGTCACAATGCAATCATCACAATGTCAACATGACCACAAAAAAAACCTCTCCTGGCTAGTTAAGTTTCTGAGAATCTTACCTACAGAGTTAAAAGCTGTTAAAGACACATACTACTAAAGCACAGTGGCACAGTGTCTACCCTTGTCCTGGACACAAAACAGATGCTTAGTAAGATTTAAAAAATTTAAACTTTAGTAAATTTCAGTAACTATACTGGCAATTCCTATGTGCTGGCTTTGTACTTTTACTTGTTCTGTAGCCTCTCAGAAATTACTAAAGCAATACAGAGATTTGTTCAATTATTTCTGTGGAGCATGTTAAGTATAAAAAAGGCAACAGCCCCAAAACCATGAAAATCTCAACTTGAGGCAGCATTCCAAGCTAAGCAAAAAAGGTAAAGGATACATCTGCCTCTGAAGCAGTGATAGCAAATATATATCAATAAATTACCATTCATGTCTACACATGACAACCTCAATACCTAAGATTATGAAATTCTGATAAGATTCCATAAAATGTTCTTAGTGAGGTAGAGTACAAGACAGCTGCCACTTTACCTTGAGTTCTGCAATAATTAAACCTACTGTATTAAGGATTGTTACCATTCATCCGAAAGACTTAAATTACAAATTAAGGCAGAAGGAAAAAGATTAAGACCCTACCAACAAAGAAAGGATGAAAACTATACAGTATTTACAAGTTAGAAAGGTGAGGTCTGGCATGGTGGTGAGATGGTATGAAAGATGAATAACATGCTTTAATATTTAATTTCTTACTATTTTATATCTACATTAACCTCTCAAAAGTAGACTAACAATAGAAACCACTTAAATAATGAAGTGGTAAAGAAAAATAATTCCATAGAAAATACTTAAGTGCCATTAATTTGAGTTAAAAGAAGAAACTATAAATCAGTACAGCTGCAGTCTTATCTGATTTTACCATCTTAAGAATTAACTTTTAGTAATCATAATTGAAAGCAAAATTCACATAACAATATTTCTAAGTTTGGTAATATCTTATTTTTAAAATCTGTCTATATCCAGGAAGAGAACATGACATGAGAACAAATTCCTCAAAATTCTCATTACACTAAAGATTATTTTACATTTGGTTTATATGGCTACTACAAAATCAGGACATATCATAGTCACAAACTTTTAATAGCTAGTGCAGCTACTTGAAAGTATGAAATTGGGGGAATAAAAGATATTTCAAACTAAACCAAATAAAATTCTGTATTTCATATACTCCAATAGGGAGAACAAAAGAAAAATTAGGATATATTTTAGGCAAGTTTCCATCTTATTTACTTTTATTTCTGATGTATGGAAAACAACACAATAAATTATGCATTTAAAACTTGCCAAGGTAGCTGAATAGTACTTACTACACAGGACCTACATTCTATATGCTCTATACCTATATACTCTGTCCGAAAGAAAAGGTATCCACACGGCATGCTGGTTTTCTCTATTGTTTTACAACACCATAAAATTCTGAAACCAAAGCTTCATACAATAAGGGTTTATAACAACAGTAGTTTAAAATAATAGAAACCACAAAATAATCAAGTACTTAGAAGCATACAAATGTAAAGTATATATTTAACTCCTAGTTTGCTTTTAAAGCTTGTTAAAAAAAAAATATATGGGTTTAGGACTAGAGAAATTATTTGACATTTCAAACTTACATGATATAATTATTAGAAAGAGCAAACAAAAATTTTTCAACTTACCTGGTTTCTTTCTGGATTTTTCATGACCTAGCTGTCCTAGATCATTACATCCACATGTGTACACTGTTCCATCATCCAGAACAAATACTGTATGTCTGAGTCCACATCCCACATCTCGGACCTTTTTATTTATAAAAAAGTCACTTTTTCTGGGCTCTAGTACAATTTCTTCATCAATTCCACCCAAACCTAGCTGTCCAAAAGATGCATTTCCCCAGCACAACATGTTTGTAATTCTTTTGGTCTTCCAGTTTCAATAAAAAACTTCCTTCTGAAACACTGGAAATTTGGAGGTATACCTATGTCTGAGGAGATACAAAAAAGTTAATATGACTTCAAAGGAAACATGATGTATAACTGCTCTTTCAAGTGCTATGCTACAATAATTACTACATAGTAAACATGAGATCTATTTTACTATATAAGTATCATCCAGTTTAAAAAACCCATCAGTTGAATTTTTAAAAATACACAAACATTTACAGAAAATTTCACTCAAATTCTTTGCAAAATTTAAAACATATTAACTAGTTTTGACTTTTTGCTACCTTATGTTAGACTAATCTAATGGAAACATTAAGTACTTTGATCAACTTAATTTTTGCTTCACTTTAAATCATTTTATTCTGAGCAAGAAATAAAACATCTATCCACTACCCCCAAAATCAAGTACATACACAGTGAAAAATTCTCCCAACTACACAAACATAAAACCTTGCAATCTCCCTCAAATCATAATTAAACCTTTTAATACCTACCTCTGTATCAGCAAACAACTGAAGTTCTTACTTGTAACAGAAATAAAACCAGTAATGGAAACTTTAAATTTCCCACAATTTAAATGATCTTCCAAGTATTCATACGAATAGGCCCTGGAGAAAAGTATGGTTCTCTCTCGCCAAACCTCAATCTTAAGACAATCGCCTCCAAAGATGTATTTTACAAATCAAAATAGTAACACTCCAACCTCACTACTTATTTAATTTTAAAACTAAGTCACCGTACATAATTATATACTCACAAAACAAAATACGCAGTTTAAGTATCAAGATGCTCCCCCAAATTCAACATTTTCTATTACGAATGGTAACCGTGACTGAAAAATATTTCTCCTGGGCAATCTGTGTCGATCTATGCCTCTGTGACAAGTATTTGGAAATGGGAAAAAAATGCAAATAACCCTACCACTGCCGATTTTTCAAGAATAGGAATGGGGGATGGGACACTGATTGGTGGCGAAATCTGTAGAACTTTCCAGTACACTGAATATTTCTTCCCTTGTAAAGACACGTATCAGAGAGTCCACTTCATGTAAACCCACACAGACTTTTAAATACATCACGTTACTAAATAACAATTACAGGAAGTCAGCCTTATTCCCGTTGTAGTCACCCACATTCCTTACACAGAACCTGAGAAGTTTCAAAACCCAACTTTCCTACATTCCGGCTAGCAATTGCCAAAGCTGTCCATGACCTCTCCATTCAGAGAAGTCTGATTTTATTCTTTCGGGACATCGGAACTCTATGGTTCCCAAGAGTTCTGCATTGTCTAACCGTATTTTTTTTTTTTTTAAAGAATAGACGACAGAAAAATACCTCCGATTTCAGCGCATGAGGTTTAACCATCCTTTTCTTTAAAAAGTCAGAAGGTATGGGAAAGGCGTCCTCTCGCCAGCAACAGGTAGGGGAATGAGAAGCACTTTATTCCCATCATTCCCTGAACATGCACTCAGATCAGCCCAGGGAACCAGGAGAGAGAAATCGTCTGCACACACCCAACCCCGCGGGCCGACCAGTCAACTACGGCAGCCGCCCGCTCGCAGCAGCCGCAGAGGCCGGTCGACAAGGCTCGCACTTCGGCAGCCCTCAGTCGGAGGCAGGCCCTTCCCCAAGGAGGTGCGACATTCCAGCCCCCCGGCCAGAGAGCACCAACACAGTCCTCGTCCCCCGCCCCCCAGCCCCCACCCCGAGGAAGCGCTGAGAAAGCACCCAGCGCCAAGCCGGCCTGTATCCGCCCAGCCCGGCCTGCCCCCTCCCTAACGCCGTCACACGCCCCCGAACCCACCGGGGCAACGACTCACCCAGCCTCTCCAGGCGGGGGAAGCCCAGGGCGACGGGGGGGCGGCGCCTCCCCAGAGAGCGAGGCAGCGCGGCAGCTGAGGCAGGTCTCCAGCTCCTGGACCCTCCTTCTTCTGCCAGTGGCGGCGAACACCAGGGCTCCTCCGGCGTCGGTGCCGCTGCCCCGCTGCTCCCCTCCCCGGCTCCTGTGAAACTTTACCGGGTACCTACAGAAAAGCAGCAGCCACCGCTGTCCAGTCCAGAGACAGCCGTCAGCGACCCGGATGGAGCGGGCGGGGAAGGACAGGAGGCAAGCGGGGCGGAGAGCGCGAGGGGTGGGGAGAGCTGGGAAAGAGACTGGGGAGGAAAAGGGAGAGGGGGAAGGTAGCTAAGCGGGGAGGAGGAGGGGGAGGGGCAGGCCGGAAGTGAACCACAGAGCACGCGCGCGAGCCCGCCCACTTCCCGGCCCGCGCGCCTGCGTCGGAATCCTCCCAGGGCACCTCGACTCGAGCGCCTGCGTAGTGTGTGCTTTGCGTTGCTTTAAGAGGAGGAAAGTGCCAACTACAGAAGTTCGAGTTTGGGAAAGCGGGTGGAGGTCTTTGGCGTGTCTTGTAACAAAGCTTCGGCGCGCTGATTGGCATTTTAGTGAAGAAAATCCCTTCGTTTGCTGGTTGTCTTTCTGCTCATAGGTTCCAGTCTCTATTATTTCATTCTGCCTTTTTCCGAGGAGAATTTGAAGTGGCAGATAAAGATCACAAATACGAATATAAAGGCGGGTGAAGCCTTTTATTTTACCCTTAGCCTCAACTGGAGCTAATCTGAGGATGCCAGGTACATTCATAGCAATGACTGAACCTACTGGCCTAAAATATATCAATCAGCACCGCCAGTTCAGGCTGCTGGTGTCGTGATGGCTGCCATCACATTGCACTCTGCCTGAAAGATAAACTTACACAGTGTAAGGCCTTCATTCAGAGAAAATTAAGCAGCGCGTGTGACTGGAGTCCCTGCTTCATAAAAACGAAGTCTGGCTTTCCTAGGGCAGTTTTCGTAACAGTCTCTTTAAAAGGAGGAAAATTTGAAACAAGGCACTCTTGAAATTTTGCTAGACTTTGCTAGAACTTGTGACTTCAGAGTGAATGTTGAGAATTCAGGAAGAATTCCTCAATAAGCCAAGTTTCTTTATCTCGTTGAAAAATGTATTTCAGATTAGGAAATGCCTGTGCTAAAATATGTGTGTGTATTACTCTTTTAGGGCTGCCATAACAAAATACCATTAATGAATTGGGTGACTTAAAACAAATTTATTGTCTCACAGTTAACGGAGGCCAGAAGTTGGAAATCAGTGTGGCAGCAGGATTGGTTCTCTCTTGAGGTCTCAGAAGAGAATCTCCATACGTTTTTAACTTCTGGGAGTTGCTGACAATCCTTGGTATTTCTTGGTTTGTAGATGTATCACTGTAATCTCTGCTTCTGTCTCTATATGGTGTTCTTCCTGGTGTGTCTGTGTCCAAATTTCCCCCTTACAAGGACACCATTCATTGGGTTAAGGCCCACCCTGATCCATTATGACCTCTTTTAACTGAATTACATCTGCAAAGACCTCTTTCCAAATAAGGTCACATTTTCAGGTACTAGAATTTAGAGTTAAGCATATCTCATTGGGGGATCCAATTCAACTCACAGCAGTGTGTTACAGAAACAAGCATGAAAATGACAAGATACTTAAGCAAAGAAAGCATAATTTCAATATTGGGAGTGGTGGGGATACTAACAAAACATACTTTATTCTTATTTTGATAGCTTCATTGCCCTGGACTTTTGTTGTCTTTTAACCTTAAGGACTTGATGTCTCAATATATCATAAAAGGGGAAGTTATGGAATCTGGGATCTTTAAGATATGTACTTGATATTGCAACAAATAAATACTAAAATTTGAGTGACTTAACATAATGAAAGTATATTTTCTTTTATATTTTAACAGCCCAATTGAGTGTTCCTAAGTGACTAAGTGATGAAACTGATTTCCAGGAACCTTGGGAGATGGAGGCACAGGGAGCCTCTTAAAACCCTTGTTGGGGAGGTGCCACATACCACTTTGGCACCAATAACATTTGCAAAAACTATACACCTAGGTGCAAGGGGACTGGGAAACATGCTACCTGTCTGAGTTCCCGGTACTTCTTTAAACTATGGAAGAGAAAGCATGAATTAGTAGACAGCTATCTGCCACATGGATGCATCTCTGTCTGGAATATTCTTAAAGCTTGTTAAAAAGTGGAAAGGACATTTCTAGATGTTTGCTTTAACCTCATAAATCTATGAAACTATGGTACGAGATCTTAGAAAACAACCTGTCATTATCTTTAAGTTAAGTATAGGTTCAGAGGGCTATTAAGATAATGTAAACTTGTTGTATAAAAGCAGCATTAGATCGATGAGTATGGCCTCGGGTGCTGGTTTCTCTGGATTCAGAGCCTGAGGCTACAGACCATCTCAGACTACTGTCCTTCTATTCTCCCAAAGACACCTACAGACATTTATTAATGGTCTATTTTACAGAAAATTACTTCTCAGTCACAATTTCTATAGATTGAGAATGTTAATAATCCATATTTCACTGGGTTGTGAGGATTTAATAAGGTAACATGTACAGTACCTTGTACCTGGCAAGTGTTTAGAAAATACTAGCTTTTTTTTTTTTTTTTTCAAATACTGCAGTACTGATTTAATCAGTATAAAATCGAAAGAGCTTTAGATCTGTAATAAAAATCCAAATTTGAGTTAGGGTAGACTTTAAAAGAGCAGCCAGTAGAGAAGGGTTGGGTGGAGGGCAGGTGAACAGGCACGTTGGAACAACTGTGGGGACATTTAATTGACCACTGTCAAACCAGTGTAAGTTTCTTGTTTTCTCATGGAAAACATTTTATATTAGCTTTTATTATTATTAATATTATCCTGAACTACAAGGTATAAAACATTTGGGAAAGCACTTTATCTCACCAATAATGATATAATTTTAATTTAGGAGAAAAGTAAAATACCTTTTACCTATTGTGTTATTTTCATTAAAAAAAAAAAAATAGTGCCCACACTGTTGAAAGACCACTAAAATAGGTATTCATTCTGTCCCACTCTATCCCTTGCTACTTTCCATCCAGCCATACTGGTTGTGCTGGATCTCATCTCACCTCCTTCATTTGTGTCTCTACTGGTCACCTTTCCAGTCTTCCTTGACCACCCTATCCATAATACTACCCCCCCTCTAGAATCTTATCATGCTTTATTTTCTTTCATATCCATTATCACTACCTGATATTGTGTAATACATAAATGTATACTATTATATTTATTATATTGCATGCCACATACTGATAAGTTTAAAAATAGATAATCAGTTATATACAATCTATATATACAGCTGACCTCGAACAGCACAGGTTTGAACTGCATGGGTCCACTTATATGATTTTTTTACAGTAAAGTACTGTAAATATATTTTCCTTATGACTTTTTACATAGCATTTCCTTTTCTCTAGCTTACTTTATTGTAAGAATACGGTACATAAAATATATAACATACAAAATATGTGTTAATCGACTGTTGATGTCATTGGTAAGACTTCTGGTCAACAGTAGGCTATTAGTAATTAAGTTTTTAGGGAGTCAGAAGTTATACACGGATTTTCTACTCCGCAGGTGATCAGCACCCCAACCCCTGCATTGTTCAAGGGTCAGCTGTATTATATAGATAGATACATAACTTTTGTCTCCTGCATTACAATGAAAACCCCATAAAGGGTTTTATAAACAGACTTTCATAAAGTCTGTTTTACTCAGTGCTCTATCCCAAATATCTTGAACAGTTCCTGGTCTACAGCATGTGCTCAAAAAAAAAAAAAAAATTATTGAATGAATTTATTAATGGTGCTGGCAGCATTATAAATTATCACAACCTTTTTATAAATAAATTTGACAGTAATGTTTCAAGAGCCAGTAAATTTCATTCAGCAATAGTTAACAATATTTGTTATGAGACATTGTACTAAATTATTTACCTGTATTATATCACACCTGCACTCTGTCCTAAGAAAATACAAGATGCAGTCAACAAATCTTTATTTTGAACACCTACTATGTGCCATGGTCCCAATTCTAATAGGAGAAATAGATAAAAACAAAGAGGCAGCAAATAAAATTATGAACAAAGATTTTTATTCTCATGTGATTTCTAATAGCAAAAATTAAAAACAACCTAAGTTCCAAAAATGGAGAAGTGGAATGTATGGCAAGGTTAATCTTTTTATTGTTAATTTTGATAGAATTTGTCACCAATTGCCACCAAATCATAGGTTCTACCTCAAGGGGACAACTGGAAGAGCCTCCTCCAGTCATTTTCCCCACTCCTACTCTCCAAGTTTAGAGTCTTCAATCAAGCAGTTATATACCCACATTTACTTCAGTCCCTCCATCTGGAGAGTTCTGCTCTTTTCATCCAGTCTTACAGGCCCAATGGTTATCTCATCTCCTTGGTCTTTGACCTGGCAATACGGCTTCAGCCTGAAGTGTACATAAGGCAGGCAGATCTTCTATACAGTTCTTCAACAAATCTTTACTGAACTCTTGTGTTGTCTTCCCACTTCTAATAATATTTATTTATTTATTTATTTATTTATTTATTTATTTATTTATTTATTTATT